>NW_013953870.1:0-2224 GCF_001266775.1 Austrofundulus limnaeus
GACCATGACCATCCCTTTATGACCACAAAACCGTTACTAGCGTGGTGTACCTAATAAAGTGGCCGGTGAGTGCATGTAATGTATGAATATAATATACAAGTTTCACTTTTTAAATGGAATTACTGAAATAAATCTACTTTTTCATGATATTCTAATTTTATGACCAGCACCTGTATTTTAGAGACAGTTTCATTAACTGGTCCACGAATGAATCACCCTGGTTTTAAACTCACTGCTAGCCGAGATCAGGAAATTAATGTGATAATTTATCAAACAGGTTTATAGTTACATTTTACTTTTTTCTATTCTTGATTTAGTTTTATTTGTAAAACATAATATTGTGCCAAGCAGTGATGACTCAACTACATGTTTAAAATATGAACATTAATAATTTTACCCAATAAACAGGTGTAATTATGATAATTACCTAAATTTACTGATGAATCTATTCATAACCAAAACTAACACACCATGCAACCTATAAATAAAAATACTAATAAGTTCCTAAAATATTATTAAATAAAAAGCTTATAAAAATCAGGTCATTATTAAAAAAAATTAACTCATAAACCACGTCTGGGATGAAGGATCATGTGTAGCTGCTAACCTGGATCTATCGCTGCTGGGTTTGTGTCCAGGTTTGTCTCCAAGTTTGTGTTATCAATGGCCTGGCTGATTTGTCACGCTGACCTCGGCCCTTCCATCACAGAAAATAAATATTTTTTAGCACGTTTGGCTGCATCTTGCACTACTCCCARTTTTTTGTTTTTGTTCACCTTTCTTTTTAACATTTGCTAATTTTTACAGCTCACCTTTCATCTTTCTGTTTTTGAATTTGGGAGGGGCCGCTCATTCACCAGCTTGAAAGCGGCTGTGTCGGTACCCATCAGCATTTTGCAGCCGCCTGACCTGACAGAACACCAGCCATCCTGTGATCGTCCAGAACTCACAGACAGCCAGTCCGCCGCTGTGTCTTACCCACATGGTGCAGCTCTGCACCCCTCGGTGATTCAAAGGTGTAAACCCACGTTGTCTCATGATGCTTTAAAGATGACTCGGAACAACACATTACCACATCTTAATAGCAGATTAGACAGTTGATTAAAGGTTTAAAAAAGGGAGGGGGACAGAGAGTACATATACAGATTGTATCACAATTCTCCAATTTCAGATAAATAAACTCTTCCACAGGTTACCATGAAACAAACCGTTCATTTTCCAGATTAGTAAATGCCATGTGGGGGAAATTTTATAGACAATACTCTGATGTCCTGTTCTCCTGAAGGCAGCACAGAGCTGCGCAACATGAAGCTGACAGAAACTGATGAGAAGAGAAACATGATAACAGTTGCAGTGCCATGTATGTTTTAATGTTACAGACCCCCATTTTTCACAAGCAGTTTAAAGTTTAAACTGCTGTTGTTATGAATCTTTGGTGAAAAATTTACCTTCAAGCAAACGCCCCCCCCAAATGTATTACAGCGCCCCCTTTTTGTAAATACTGCTGCCAACACCCCCTGGCACCGTCACAGCGCCCCCTAGGGGGCGGTACCGCCCCCGTTGAGAAACACTAGTCTAGATGGCATTCCAAAACAAAGCCAGCCCTCTGGATAAGCCTGTTCAGTCTCCTCCTGTCCCCAGCAGAGATGCTGCTGCCCCAGCACACCACACCAGAAAAGATGGCTGATGTCACCACAGAGTCATAAAAAGACCTCAGGAGTGGCCCCCACAGTGCAAAAGACCTAAGCCTCCTCAGCAGGAACAGCCTTCTCAGCCCTTTTTTGTAGATAACATTAGTGTTATTAGTCCAGTCCAGTTTATTGTTCACATGAACCCCAAGATACTTGCAATTGTCCACAGCCTCAATGTCCATACCACTGATGTTTAGTGCTTTTAGAGGAGGGTGTTTCCACCTGAAGAAGTCAACCACCAGCTCCTTTTGTTTTTCTAGTATGTGGAGGTGGTTCAGTTTGCACCGGTCCACAAAGTTCTCAGCCAGTTTTCAGTACTCCTTGTCATCACCATCAGTGATGAGGATGACTATTGTGGATGCATGCTAGGTGATGGGCCACACCGACAGACTCCAGTTTGTCCCTCAGGATTGCAGGTCAGACTGTGTTGAAGGCACTGGAGAAGTCAAGTGATCCTCACAATGCTCCACTGGTGTCCAGGGGTCTCATTTATAAAGGGTTGCGTGGAAACCATACTAAAAGTGAACGTACGG
>NW_013953870.1:3084-5591 GCF_001266775.1 Austrofundulus limnaeus
ATCATTACACAGTGTGGCTCTAATTCCTCACTTCACCATCTGTGTCACAGTTTCCCGTCTCCAAAATGAGCGTACGCATGGGTCAAAGCTGGCGTGAGGCACCGCACATTTTCACGTCAAGTTTGGATTTTATAAATCACAACCTTGTCGTAAAAAGTGGCGTACGCAAGTTTCTGGGCTCAWATTGTGCGTACGCCAGTTTTATAAATCCGACCCCAGGTGAGAGACAGAACAATGTATAGCAGATGTATGACAGCATCGTCTACCCCAATGCCTGACTGGTACGCAAACTGAATTGGTCCAGTGCTGCACTTACAGGTGGCAAAGCTGCATAACGACCAGATGCTCCAGAGTCTTCATCAGGTGGGATGTCAGAGCCACCAACCTATATGTAATTATGGTAATTAGGGTACCAGAGCTGTGGTACCCTCCCTAGCTTAAGGCTCAGCTTGTAGATGTGCACCAACACCCCACATAATTGATTCACACAGGTTCTGACAACCCTTGAGCCAATTCCACCAGGACCTGCTGCCTTTCTGGCCTTTATCCTCCCCAGTTCCCTCCCAACTTGGGTGGCAGAGACAGACAGGCCAGAATAGATGTTGGTAGACTGTGATGTGACAGAGGTAGAGGTGAAAAGGAGAGTGGGGGTGGAGTGAAGGTAGAAGATCATTTTACTCTGGATCAGTTTTGGAAAAAAATCTAAGGCTACGTTCACACTGCAGGCAAATGTAACTCAATTTGAATTTATTTACCCCATGACACCTAGCCTGGCCCTGGCCTTCCTACAGTTCTGCTCAGTTTTAGTTTCCCTTCACTGCTCCGTCTGGAATTTCTCCCATAGACAAGGGTTTCGTCAGTAGAATTTTACCCGGATCAATCAGAGAACAGGAGGAGGGGTTTTGAATGATAACTTTGATTTTCTGCAGTGTCTGCTTGTAGTTTAGCAATGGCAGTAGAGGAAGTGAATGAACCAGTCTGTGTTGATAAGACTTACAGATTAAATCAAATGACAAAGCCTGCAGCGTCATTTACAGCTGTCTCGTTCGTCTCGGTACTTATCTCAGTAGGGTTGTTTACAGCACACACAATTTCCAGTTAGCTTCTTAGCTTAGTTGCCWTCACAGTGAAGCTGGCGCACATGAGTCACGGCCAAACATTAGCGATTGGGAAAATCAGATCCAATCGTTTTAAACTTCAATAGAGGCCATGCCTCCAGGAAGTGATCACTTCTTAATAGCCATGAGTCCAGACCCTCTGCATGAAGCAAAGTAGAGAACAAGCGGCTGTTTTTTTTACCAGGCTACATGCAACCCACACTAAGAAAAAATACACCATATCTACTCAATAAAAATGAGGCAACAGRTTACAAGCAATATTATTAAATTTTCACAATATTTTGTAAAAGATGGAAATGGAACACACGATCAGAATGAAATTGTGAATGTATTTAATAATTATTTTTTGAATGTTGGCCCAAGTCTTGCAGCGGAAATACCAAAAGTAGATAAAAATGTGAGTCATACAGTTACAGGTTGTAACAACAGTATTTTTCTTGAGTGAACTGACACAGAAGAAATCATGAATATTGTGAAAAATCTTGCAGACAAAAGATCAAAAGATTGGGCTGACATGGACATGATGCTTGTGAAAGAAATAATGAATTATTTTATTGAGCCATATATCTGTAATTTATCATTTTAAACTGGAATATTTCCAGACAACATGAAAATAGCCAAGATAATCCCTCTTTTCAAGAATGGTGAGAAATGTATGTTCAATAATTGCAGACCAATATCTTTGTTGCCACAGTTTTCAAAAATTCTGGAGAAGTTATTTGTGGCTAGATTAGATAAGTTTATCGATAAACTTAATATTCTAAGTAGCAGTCAATATGGGTTTAGAGCCAACAACTCCACATCAATGGCTCTTATGGACTTAGTAGAGGAAAAAACAACTGCTGTTGATCAAAAACAATACTGTGTTAGTGTTTATGTTGACTTGAAGAAAGCTTTTGACACCACTGATCACAGTATTCTTATTGGAAAATTGAACAAATATGGTATTAGAGGACCAGCATTACAGTGGGTAGCTAGCTATTTGAAAAATAGAAAACAGTTTGTTCAAATAAATGATGAAAGGTCTGAATTAAGTAATGTCACGTAGAGTTCCCCAAGGTTCAGTACTTGGACAAAAGTTATTTATTTTATATGTAAATGATTTGGTAGATGTATCAGTGTTGTTAGAATGTTTTATTTGCAGATGATTTCTAGTGGATTCAAGTCAGGTGATTGGCTGGGCCATTTCAGAAGCTTTAGTTTCTTTCTCTGAAACCAATTGAGAGTTTCCTTGGCTTTGTGTTTGGGCTCATTGTCTTGCTGAAATGTCCAGCCACGTTTCATCTTCATCATAGGGCGGCTGTGGTGGAGTAGTTACGGGAGTTGTCCTGGAACCGGAAGGTTGCTGGTTCGATCCCCCGTCCAGCCGTCTCAGTCGTTGTGTCCTTG
>NW_013953870.1:7720-9213 GCF_001266775.1 Austrofundulus limnaeus
AAACAATTTTACTGGCACTTTTAGCTTAAGTTTGGCAAATAAAGAATAAGAAAAAGGGATGAAAATAAGGTTAGTGTTTCGACTCTTATTTTGTTAAGACGTGTTGTAACCGGACCAGCAAGTCCCCTTTGCGCTCAGATCTCCACATGGCACGTCACCCAGAACATGACAGCGTTTACCTGTTGCTGGCTTCTTTACCACACCCCGGGTAAATACTGTCTCACCTCCGATCAGTCAGGGAACGTTTCGCTCGGCCCGCTCACTGTTCCTTGGCGAAAAAGTGTTATTGTTAGGCAACTTTTGTCTGCTTCGATCTTCGCCAGAAAGATTCAAGCTGGAGTATCCGGTTGGTCATTCAAAATAAAATTCTCCCCTAGGGAGTTGAAAACACTTAGAGACTTGAGTCTCGGATGGACAGTAGCGGTGTGCTACTATCCTGGCCGAAAGATCTCCCTATTTGGCTTATGGGCAAGATCCACAGGCCGAGCTGGTGTATCCGAAGAGAACTCAGCCTTTCTTCCCCGTTTGGCATCCAGGAAGAAGTGTTCCGTCTCTCAAAGATGTCCGTGTTATTAATAGAAGTGGACGAATTTGGTTCCGCCCTCAGGCGTTAAGAATGAGTCGGAGAAAGGAAGGAAGATAAGAGCATTGCCAGCTGGCGCCATTCAAGGATAAATTCTGTGGCTGTGGTCACAACAGAATGATAACCTCTTCTTTAGCTTTTCTTTCTGATAGACTCTAAGATAAATCACTGTAAAACATTTATGATGATTAATTAACATTTCTGTTTAAGTAATCAGTCTGAGCCATTTGCTGGTCCTGATAAATGAAAGATTTTCTCAAGAAAACTCAATTATATTATTGATGTTTCCAGTAAAATAAAAAGAGTGATTTATATAAAAACACAATGAAAACATGGTGATGATTTTCTCTGTGATTTTTATACCATTAATCAATCTTTTAGGCACGATAAAAGAGTAGAAGTGATTCCACCTCCTTTATGACAGTCATTATATGATTAACAAATGCATAAAATTTCTTAGGCTATGTTCACACTGCAGGTTTTAATGCTCAGTTCCGATTTTTTGAAAAAAATCCGATCTTTTTTGTGTGAAACTTCACATTACATTTTAAATGTGACCTGCATCAGACCCCTGTGTGAATGCTCCACAGCCCTGATGTGACACGCATGCGCAGTAAAAGACGTGACGTCTCATCAGCCGGCTTGTTTGTTTACAGAGATGCTACATGGATGCTACATTTTGCACATCGAATCTGAAGTTGTTGTTTAATCAGAGCCGATTAAATAATTATCTGACCTGCTTCTTTAGTTCAGTGCTTCTGAACCTGCCTCTGACCGGGATGCTCCAGTGAAGCTTTTTTTTTTTTTCAAAACTACGAGCTGGAAAAAAGTATCGACCGAGAAGCCAACTTTAGGATCGATACTCTCCACGACCCAGGCTGGACTTCGTTATTATCATACTGTCTACGTG
>NW_013953870.1:9914-10960 GCF_001266775.1 Austrofundulus limnaeus
ATTCAGAGGGAGTGTGGACTTATAAAAAAGAGCCTGTTTGAAATAAAATAAATGGTTTCAAAAGTTATGAGCTAGCATGGATGCTACATTTTGCACATCGAATCTGAAGTTGTTGTTTAATCAGAGCCGATTAAATAATTATCTGACCTGCTTCTTTAGTTCAGTGTTTTATATCTGAACCTGCCTCTGACCGGGATGCTCCAGTGAAGCTTTTTTTTTTTTGAACGAAACCACGAGCTGGAAAAAAGTATCAACCGAGTATCGAAC
This sequence comes from Austrofundulus limnaeus, assembly GCF_001266775.1. Lineage (NCBI taxonomy): Eukaryota > Metazoa > Chordata > Actinopteri > Cyprinodontiformes > Rivulidae > Austrofundulus > Austrofundulus limnaeus. The sequence goes on from NW_013953870.1 coordinate 10,182, forward strand.
TTTAGGATCGATACTCTCCGCGACCCAGGCTGGACCACTATTATCTTAGTATCTACGTGGAAAATGAAAAGTAAAAAGATGAAGCAAGTGAACTTGTGTTTTGGAGCTGTAAACACATGGAGCAACAGATTTAAACAGCGAGACTTSAGGTTAGTGTCTTATCGATCCTTCACCCCTTCTCCTGATGAAAAAGTCAGATGAATGTGACATGAGCGTTCACACAGTTGGTTTTACCCCCATAGGGAGCATCAGATTGTTGCCTGAAGAGAGCTTCTCAGAGTTGGGCTGGGTTCATTTTGGTCTTCAGTCCTTAGACTCGCCGGAGGGGAATCTGTCAGCTTGCYCCAGATGAGWTGATCTTCGGATCTGCTTGCTCCTCTGCTCTTGATGTCCTGCTGCTTTGTTGCTCCTCCTCCGGWCTATGTTACGAAGACTCATTTACTGCTGGACTGCTTGGCCTTTTATACCCTTTTTGGGCTGGCTCGCCCCCCTCCTTCCTTTCTGTGGAAGGGTGGGGACTTCCATCACGTGTTTCTCTGTACTTTCCAGAATGAGGTAATCCTGCTGATTTTCTGCTGACTTTCTGCCAGGGACTTTTTCTGTGGTGAGTTAAAGCCCACACATCTGTTTTTCATCATCACAGGAATGCGCCCTGCCTTTTACCAGAACCAGCACACACTCAACCTTTCTTTATGTTAAGACATACTTTGGCTACGTTCACACTGCAGGCAAATCCGACCCAAATCCGATTTTTTTGACCCATCTGACTCATATCCGAT
>NW_013953870.1:12424-19774 GCF_001266775.1 Austrofundulus limnaeus
ATGGAAAACACAAAGATAAACACAAGTGATTTATATTTATGTTTGTGGTTGTAATGTGACAAAATATGGAAAAGTTCAAGGGGTATGAATACTTTTGCAAACCACTGTATATATATATTAGCAAACACCATTATGTCATCTTAGCAAGATTTCATACAGGGTCAAGGGAAAACACAAAGATAAACACAAGTGGTATCTAAGAATGATTGTTGTTGTTAGTAAATCTTTTTCTGACTTTAATCATTCAGTCTGCTGATGAACAGCATGTCATGAAAACCTAGGTCAATAAAGGACGTCATGAATTAGGCTTAAACCGAAATGTATTAGTTCCATCATAACCCCCCTCCTCTTTATCATTAAATCATCAATTAAATTATCAATAAAACAAAAAAATAACTCTTTAATGTATTTTAAAAAATTATGTCAACAAAAACCTAAGTATATGTACTTTTCTRAAATCCCAACCCCAGTAATTCAATTTTTATTCCTCCCACAGTAATTTCTAACCCTCAAAACTTAATTATCACACAGAGGTCTTTGGATCGTCTTGAACACAAACAGGCTTGTCTGTTTTTATGTGTGAAAAAGTCAGAGGTGGTGGTGGGGCTCTGTGAATGTTTTTGTAGAGGCTGGTGTGAGGGTCTGGAAGAGGAGCGTTACGTGGATTTTGGCATGGTGTTTGTTTGATCCTAATCTCGCCAGGTTCTTCCATGTTGTTAGTAAAAATCCATGTGGGGACATTCCACTTGCTGTCCTGTTGGGGTCCCAGAGTCCAAGAAATCCTCTGTTTGTGAGGCTGGTTCTGCAGCTTGAAGTAACGCCTCTCTCTGTGGTTCTGGTTCAGTCTTCTTATCAGTAACTTGCATGCTGTGTTCCATCGACATTTCAGTTTTCTCCAGCTATCCTTCAGACATCAGCTGTTGTGATTTCTCCTGTTGTTTGTTTCCAGCCAGAACTTTGTTCAAGAAATACTTCGTATTTGAAGCCAGATGCTATACTCCAGTTTGATTCAGAGACAGCCCATCAGACTTGAAGAGATGTTTTCTCTCCCAAAAGAGATCACAGTTATCCATAAAACTCACAGAGTGGTCAGCACAGGACTTTTCCAAAAATGCATTAAGGGCAAACAGTCTGCTGAACCTCTCGGCCCCTCCTCCGGCTGTAGGAACGGGCCCACTGAAGAACACATCCATGTTGAGATTTTTACCTGCATTCAGCAACTGAATAAAATCCTTCTTCCGGATTTCTGACTGTCGGTTCATAACTTCATCACTTCCTGTATGAATGGTGAGTGTATTCACAGTTGAATACTCAGCTGTTATTTGCGGAATCGTCTCTGCGAGGTCAGACACTTTATCAGCAAAACTCAGAACTTTGAATTTTTTCTTGTTCCAGAAGCCTCTGATCTCGTTCACCATTTTATCTGTGATGATCAGCATTTCTTGATTATTGAAAGTCTCCTGTTGGACTTGCTTTGGTTTTGAGCTGGATCTGGATCTGGTCTCAGATCCCTCATTGAAATCAGACAAAGAACTTTGATCAGACTCACCAGTTTCTTCCAAAATCTTCTCAGGTTCTTCAACAGCCAAAAATAAAATCCAATGTCCTTTGCTTATTCAAGATCGTCCATCAGGGTTGGTGGTCACCAGCGCATTTTTGTTGCTAAAAATTTACCATAAAACTGTTCTTTTCATCCAGCTGGAGTCACGGTCCTGAGCTGTCCTTGTTCTCACTCATATCAGTCCACCTACAATGTGGCCTTGGTCTGTTGATCTCCTAGCGAGGTCTGCGACAACACCAACTGTTTGGAAATATTTATTTAACAAAGACAGAAATACTTGGTCCAAGAATGAAGGTAGTCCGTGGAAATGATCAGCTGAGTTTTATTGCAAAAACAGGAAACACAGAGAACAACCTGCCCTGTCTCTGTGCCTCTGCCTATCTCTATCACTCCTGATGCAGTAGAGAGGCCTCCATTATGTCATCTTAGCAAGATTTCATACAAGGTCACTGGAAAACACAAAGATAAACACAAGTGATATCTTAGAATGACTGTTGTTAGCAGATCTTGTTTTGACTTTAATCATTCTATTTGCTGATGAACAGCATGCCATGAAAACCTAGGTCATTAAAGGATGTCATGAATTACTGGCTTAAACCTAAAAGTATTAGTTCCAGCACAACCCCATTATAAATCTTTAAGGCACGATAAGAGAAAAGAAGTTGTTCTACTTTTCCTGTGACCGGCATTATCATTGATTTAACAAATGCTTAAACATTCTTAGTTAAATGACAAATGAATCACGAACAAAGGAGATTGTTCTGCCCATTATCTGATTAAGAGAACTGAGTGGTTCTCTTCCACGGTTAGAATGACCTGTCGTTGGCGTAAATAAAGTTCGGAATGTAACAGAGTTCCTGTCTTCTTCTCAGACCCATCCGAGGCCTGCTTAGAGGCAGAAAATCTTGTTTCCTCAACCGGGGTGGCCCCTACATGTTAATGTTGTTCAGGTGTATTTTTAGTAGTGCAGGTAAAGGTAATGTGGTCCAGATATAGTTTATGTAGTCCAGATGTAGTTAATGTGGTCCAGGTATAGTTTATGTTTTCCATATATAATTATAGTGGTCCCGGTGTTGTTTCTTTTGTCCAGGTGTAATTAATGTGGTCCAGGTGTAGTTTCTTTAGTCCAGATGTAGTTAATGTGGTCCAGGTATAGTTTCTGTAGTTCAGATATAGGTAGTGTGGTGCAGGTATAGCTTCTTTTGTCCAGATGTAGTTAATGTGGTCCTAGTATATTTTCTGTAGTCCAGATGTAGTTGATGTTGTCCATATGTAATTATAGAGGTACCGGTGTAGTTTCTTTAGTCCATATGTAGTTCATGTGGTCCATGTAAATTTTCTGTAGTTTAGATATAGGTAATGTTGTGCAGGTGCAGTTTCTGCAATCCAGATGTAGTTAATGTGGTCCTGGTATAGTTTCTTTTGTCCAGATGTAGTTAATGTGGTCCAGGAAGAGTTTCTTTAGTCTAGGTATAGTTAATKTGGTCCAGGTGTATTTTCTTTTGTCCAGATGCAATTACTCAATTCCAAGTAATGTTTCTGTAGTCCAGATGTAGTTAATAAGGTCCAGGTACAATTTATGTAGTCCAGATGTAGTTGATGTGGTGCAGGCATAGTTTATGTATTCCATATGTAATTAAAGTGGTTCAGGTGAAGTTTCTTTAGTCTATATGTAGTTAATGTGGTCCTGGTACAGTTTCTTTTGTCCAGGGGCCTCATGCATAAAGGATTGCGCAGCTTTCACACTAAAAGTCGACATACGGACAAATTTAGAAATGTGCGCCGCACCAAWATATTCAGATGTATAAAACCATGCATACGCATGTTCCTGCGCCCCTTTCCTTTATACATCCCAATGAACGTGAAACTTAGCGCACGTGAGAAACCTCCCCTGACATGCCTCCATTTAAATATGTAAAATAGATATAAATGTGTCCAGCATGTGAGATTCTCCTCAGATTGTCCTCTCTGTGGGATCTGAAATGATTTTTAAATGCAGGAAAAGTATAAATTAAATGGAGAATGAGTTAGAAAACTGTCTAAATAAGGAGTGGGGTGTCATTGTTTTATGTGGTGCATTTGCACAGGATAACCAAAGCTGGAGATTTTCCTGAAATTTACAGACATCTCCTGAATGTGATATTGAAGCTGGTTAGTTTTGTCTATTTAGTTGAACACAGCATTGAACGGATGTTAAAAAACAAAACAAAAAACAAACGGAAAAAAAAACATCCCATTATCCACTTTTTTCCTCTCTCCTTTGCTCCTGTCTTACAGCAGGCGCTGTCATCTCCACGGACCCCCACCCCACCGCCACACRCGGGTATGAGTGATAGCTTACGGATTTTTAGMAAAAAATATAGATTTTTGAGGCTCATTAGACAGGTAAACGTCCAAAGGGGTTGACACATATGAACAGCTTCCCAGCTGGCGAGGGTGCACGTGCCTGGCATGAGAATCTACCCAAAGAACAGCTGCTGTGCTCCGGCCACAACTCAGCTCAGCAACAGCCAGAWGGTTACACACAGAAAAAATAATTATTCTTACCGTACAGTGAGCCACCATTTGGATCCGATTTTGCTCCCTCTCTTCAGCTTTTTTTATTTTATTTTATTTTTTATGCTGCATGTAATGTGTTGAGTTTTTCCGGCCCGGGACCCAAAAGGTTTTCAACTATGTGACAAAAAAAAAAACAGTTTGCAGTAGACTGATCATTTTTTGACCGATCTATTTTCTTGTCTGAGGTTAAATGATTTTCAGTCCCGGGGTTCAGTTTCATGATCGTTCARTTTAAATAATAAAAGCTCAAACTAAAAAAAAATCATGACACCGTGTTCACATGCTCCTTAAATCCAGAAAACACAACAAAGGCTACGTTCACACTGCAGGCAAATCCGACCCAAATCCGATTTTTTTGACCCATCTGACTCTTTTCCGATTTTTTTATGACAGTCTGAACATGACAAATCCRATTTTTTCAAATCTGATCCAGGCCTTTTCAGTATGTGGTTTTAAATCAGATACATATCTGATGTTTTCAAAGTGACTGCGGTGTGAACGCTCATGTCACATTCCATCGAACTTTTTCATCAGGAGGAGGGGGTGAAGGACCGATTAGACACTAACCTCAAGTCTCTCTGTTTAAATCTGTAGCTCCGTGTGTTTACAGCTCCAAAACACAAGTCCAGTTGCTTCATCTTTTTACTTTTCATTTTCCACGTAGATAGTATAATAATAATGATGTCCAGCCTGGGTCGCGGAGAGTATCAATCCTAAAGTTAGCTACTCGATCGATACTTTTTTCCAGCTCGTAGTTTTGTTAAAAAAAAGCTTCAGTGGAGCATCCCGGCCAGAGGCAGGTTCAGATATAAACACTGAACTAAAGAAGCAGGTCAGATAATTATTTAATAGGCTCTGATAAACAACAACTTCCGATTCGATGCGCAAAATGTAGCATCCATGCTAGCTCTGTAAASAAACAAGCCGGCTGATGAGACGTCACGTCTTTTACTGCGCATGTGTGTCACATCAGTGCTGTGTTGCATTCACACAGGAGTCAGGTCACATTTAAAATGTAATGTGAACGTTCACACAAAAAGATAGGATTTTTTCAAAATATCGGAACTGAGCATTAAGACCTGCAGTGTGAACGTAGCCAAAGTCATATGTCTGTGRATTCAGGTCAGATTCGTGACTTGGTGAGTAAAAACTGTCCGCTGAAAAACTTTGCGTGACTGCCGCACATTCTCACAGCAGGTGAAAAGTGTACGTAAATATACGCACACTTTCACCCAACATTGGTTTTTATACATCACAACGTGGGCATAGAACCTGGCGCATGCAACTTTTTATGCATACACACCATATTTACGTACATGAGGCCCCAGATGTGGTCAATGTTGTCCAGATAGAGTTTCTTTAGTCTAGGTGTAGTTAATGTGGTCCAGGTGTACTTTCTTTTGTCCAGATGTAGTTAATGTGTTCCACGTATAATTTCTTTAGTCCAGATGTAGTTACTGCATTCCAGGTAATGTTTCTGTAGTCCAGATGTAGTTGATGTGGTGCAGGCATAGTTTATATATTCATATGTAATTAAAGTGGTTCAGGTGAAGTTTCTTTAGTCTAGGTGTAGTTAATGTGATCCAGGTGTACTTTCTTTTGTCCAGATGTAGTTAATGTGTTACAGGTATAGTTTCTGCAGTCTAAATGTAGTTAGACTGGTCCAGGTGTATTCTTTTTAGTTCAGATATAGTTACTGTGTTCCAGGTAATGTTTCTTTAGTCCTGATGTAGTTAATGTGGTCCAGGTATATTTTCTATAATCTAGATGTATTTAAAGTGTTCCAGCTATAGTTTATGTAGTCCAGATGTAGCTAATTTGGTCCAGATGAATTTAATGCAGTCCTGGTATATTTTCTGTAGTCCATATATTGTTAATGTGGTCCAGATACAGTTTCTGTAGTCCATATGTAGTTGTGGTTAGTGTAGTTTCTGTGATCCAGATGTAGTTAAACTGCTCCAGGTGTATTTTGTTTTAGTTCAGATGTAGATAATGTGGTCCACATATTGTTTCTGTAGTCCAGATGTTGTCAATGTGGTCCAGGTATAGTTTCTGTAGTCCATATATTGTTGATGTGGTGCAGGTGTAGTTTCTGTAATCCAGATGTAGTTACACTGGTCCTGGTGTGTTTATTTTTAGTTCACATGTAATTAATGTGGTCCAGGTGTATTTCTTTTTACTTCAGATATAGTTAATGTGGTCCAGGTGTAGTTTCTTTAGTTCAGATGTTGTTAATTTTGTCCAGGTGTAGTTTCTGTAGTCTAGATGTAGTTGATGTGGTCCAGGTATCTTCTCTAAAAGATTAGAGAAGATGATTCCTTTCTTAATTCATCCTGACCAAACCGGTTTCATAAAAGCAAGACACTCGACTACAAACTCACGTAGATTATATAATTTAATAGACTATTCATACAGTAAAAATATTGAAATGGCATTTTTTTCTCTAGATGCAGAAAAAGCATTTGATTGAGTAAATTGGATTTTTTTTATTTACAACCCTGCATAAATTTGATTTTGGAACCCATTTTATTAACTGGTTGAAAATATTATGTGGTTCACCAACAACGCGYCAGGACAAACGATCAAATATCTTCTACCTTTTGTTTACAGAGAGGCACCCGGCAGGGATGCCCACTGTCCCCCTCACTGTTCGCTATTTTTATTGAACCTCTAGCAGCTGCGATCAGGCAAACTGCAGATATTAAAGGCATGCAATGTAAGAACATAGAATATAAAATTAGTCTTTATGCGAATGATGTTTTACTTTTCCTTAAACACTCGGAAAATTCAATATATAAAGTTATTGAATTAATAGCCTCTTTTTCAAAAGTTTCTGACTACTCTATAAATTGGTTGAAATCTACAGTTCTTCCTATTAACTGTGTCTTTAACAATTCTTTAAGCACACAACTATAGTTAGGAAATATTAAATATCTGGGTATTAATATTTCTTCTAGATTGGAAGATTTAATAAARTTAAACCACTTTCCTCTTTTAAAGAAAATTGAAGAAGATCTTACTAGGTGGGGTTCTCTACTGAAATCCATTGTGGCTCCTCCCCCAGTTTACCCACTAGGACACTGATGGGTCTTGGAGAGGAGAYGATGTCTCCCTCTTGGTTTGGAGGCGAAAGGCCGGACCTACAGCCTCCTGGGGGTGACCGGTGCAGCTGAGTCTGACGTGTCTCCTCCGGGAGTCATCAGGTGGGAGCCTTGAGCTCGACCTTCAGC
>NW_013953870.1:20373-24787 GCF_001266775.1 Austrofundulus limnaeus
TAATTAATGGTGATAAAAAGAAAAAGCTCTAATATGCTGACCTATCTTTCTAATTAGGTGGCGTGGCATTTTCTGTTAATTTGGAGACAGCAGGACAGGTTAGAGCAGTCGGTTTTACCCCCATGAGGTGCATCAGATTGTTGCCTGAAAAGAACTTCTCAGAGTTGGGCTGGGTCCAATTTGGTCTTCGGTCCTTAGACTCGCCGGAGAAGAATCTGTCAGCTTGCCCCAGATGAGATGATCTTTGGATCTGCTTGCTCCTCTGCTCTCGATGTCCCGCTGCTTGCTGCTTCTCCTCCAGTCGATGGCCACGAATACGCTTTACTGCTGGACTGCTTGGCCTTTTATACTCTTTCTGGGCTCGTTTGCCCCCCCTCCCCCTTCTGTGGAAAGGTGGGGACTTCCCATCATGTGTTTTTCTGTACTATCCAGAATGAGGTAATTCTGCTGACTTTCCACTAGGGACTGCTAGGGACTTTTTCTGTGGTGAGTTAAAGCCCACAAATCTGTTTTTCATTATCCCAGGAATGTGCCCTGCCTTTCACCGTCCCAGAAACTGCACACACTCAACCTTTCTTCATTTTAAGACACGCTTTGATTCTTTTCTATACTATATCACCATTTTACATTTGAAAATACAATAATCATCATAGTACATTAGTTAATCATTCACATTGCAATTAAGCACAATCATTACTTAAGTTACATATGTATTCTTTGCCAGCATTAAAATTGATTAACTTCAATAATCATTCTTGCTCCCAATGACGCTTCATTTTCTTTTCTTCTCATCCTTCACCTCGGTTCTTCCTGTGGACTCTCTTCCTGTCACGCTCCCTCCTCTGCTGGGGGTCAAGTGAAGGCTCCATAGGTCTGRTTCCAGTCCTAGTGATGACCGGAGCTGTCGGGTCTCTTGACACCCTCTCCTTGGAATCAGACCTAGGAGCCCGAGAAAGAAGACCAGGGGCATCAATGGTTGGATCGTGGCAGGAACACACGGTGGGTAACGGGGACGCGGTGCAGGGGGTCCTGACCGAGTGAAGGAGGTTTGGACCTTGGGGGTCTTGGGGGGCCCCATCTTATTTGGTCGGTATCTTTCATCATACCCTTCTGCCTTGGGCTGATGCCAGGTTTTCACCACCTTATCCACCGCAGCACCATATGAAGTCCTGCCAGTGCTGGATTCTTCTTTCTGGTGAGAGGTATTGGGGCCCAGTGGAGAGCATTTCCCTCTGCTATCTTTTGCCACTGGTGGAACCAACCGTGCCTTAACAGGGGTAGAGGGGCGACTTTCTTCCACACGCCGAGGATGTGGGGTGTCTGTAGCCACAGACAATGAGGGGCATGGAGCCGCCAGCTCGACATCGAAGTTAGAAGGACCAGGGGATAGGGTCAGTAGGTCACCAGGGGCCTGGTGGGAGGGGAGAGCTGCATTATCTACAGCAGGGGTATCTGCCACTGCCTGTGATCGTGTGGGGGTGAGATCTGGCATGGATGGGCTGTACCTTGGAGAGGGTGGGTCCAAATCAATGGTCTCCAGCGCTGGTACAGGGCCTTGAGGCAGCACATCCTTACAATTATCATTCAGCCAAGCAATAAGGTCAGGGTCATGGAGGGCATCTTGCAGTGATGACATGTCCTGAGGAGCAGGATCAGTCATAGAATCTGGGGATGGCCCTGGCATGAGGTGTTGGCGCAGCAGGTCGGCCACCGCCTGTTGCACGGTACTCATGCCTTCATCAGGTTGGCTGATGTTCAGATCCACCAAAGCATAATCAGGGGAATGAAGGCTGATATACTTGCGGTTAGTGGAGAGGGATTTCCAGATCTTCTGGATGAGGAGGATGGTACAGGTCTGGTGAATATTGACAGGCACCAGGGGCTCAGGAAGGTTTGGGTTCTGAAGGGTACTGCAGACCATCTGTCCATCCTTATGCAGCATGAGGCTTTGGGAGAAATCAGCTCTGGGGCAACTTTGGATCCCATCTCTCAGTATGATGGCCGTAGTCACCGGGATTCCAAAGTAGGTTGCATAGCATGAAGTGCACCACGCAGCCCCGAGGTATTCCCAAAGGTTTGGGAACTCCTTCAAGCCTTTTCCCGCAGTCTGCACAATGTTGTACCTGTCAGAACACAGGGGTTAGCACCAGATGCAACAATAAGTTGTAACAAAACACAAAATCAAAAATCAAAAATGCAATTCTAAATTATTCAAATCATAAAAGTGTGGCTTTAAAGCAGCAAAAAGCAAAAAAAATCATCTTGAGGATTGGGGCAGTTATGATAGAGGGAAGCATCAAAAGGTGGTAGATTAGGAGGATTAATCCAGCGATGGAGCGGCCGTGTTCTGCTGGGTGGAGTGGTGATCGGCATGTTTCTTGGAGGAAGAGGGTGTGGTTCGAGTCAGGCTTCTTCAGCTGAGACTGCTATAGGGATGAGGGCAGCATAGGTCATAAACCAGGCAAGGATGGACAACTCGCTGATCAGGCCCATCTAATATAAAGCGAGTAAATTCCCCAGCATATACCCCACAGGACGAGGCGGAGGAACCGAAGGAACCAGGCTACCTTTCCACATGTTAGGCGGCAGGTTTCACGGCCGATGATAAAAATGACACTCATGGCCAGCATACCTTCCCAGACAGCCAAGATGATGTATTCAGGGGCAAAACGGGAGAATGGTGCTCGTCTGACCCATTCAATGCCTATTACCACGAACTCAATAAGCAACCACAAGAGAAGTAAAGCAGCCGCTCGGGATTGCAGTGGCTTCGTTCTCCCCAGGATGTAAGAGACGAACAGGGAGAATGCGACTTCTTGTCGGCCTAAAAGGCAGTCAACTGCAACCTGACCCATTGACATGGCCAGGATAAGAATTCTCAAAGGTTGCTTAAGGGTCCATTTTTCTGTCGCAGTAGCAGAACCATGCGAACATTATCGCATAGTATTCAACCGGAGATACAGCCAAGGGGGGGTCCCTGGGTCTCGGTGAGTGGGTACGCTGCATGGATGAGTTAAAAGTTGGACTTACGTCGGGCGTGGTAGGTACGTAGCTGGGTGGAGGCCATGGCGTGCTGCAGTTGTTCCGCTTCTTGTGCCTTTGTCCAAGTCCAGTGGGGTTGTTCCTCTTTTGTCTCAGCGCAGCCTGTTTTATAGGGAACCAGCGCCCTACTTAGGGGTGGAGTCTGTGTTCCCTCCTCCTCTCTTGACCTGGCCTGTTAGTTCTGGGGAGGTCTCTCCAGACTAGGGCAGAAACAGGGGTTAGATTGTTGGCCAGCCCAAATCAGTATCCACTGTGCTGTCAAATCCAAGAGTTCCCCATGACTCCACATTTCCATATCTCAATGGAATGTGCCCCGTTCACCCCGTTCACCATGGATGACCTTACTGGGTGCTTTTACAGATAAGATTTGCCGGTTCCAAGATGGGTCCACATCCATAAATATTTTAAAGTTCCTGATTCTATAAATTGGGTCAGGGTAGAAGAGGCTCTGTTGAATTGTGATGCGCATCTTCTCCTGTTGCTGGATGAGTTCAAATGTGATACTGGCTTCTGAGTTCTTGCTTTATGTGGTGCCRTTGCTCCTCCTCTTTTGCTCCGCCCACTATTTTGGGGGAGGTTCCTTTGGGATAGTGTATAACGAGGGGATAGCTTGTGGTCCAGCCCATTCCAGCATTTGTCTTAATGTTGCGTCGAGGACCTGTTTCTGAGTGAAAATATCTTGATCACTGTCGTGGGAAGATGGTCAGAAACACGGCGAAAGGGTGTTAATAAGACAAATAGTCTTGCGGGTATGATCATAAAGTCATTTATTAATGGGCAGACATGGAACAGAAAACAATCACGAAGTCTGTTGGATGTGGGYCCGCCTGTCATAGGCCGGCCATGCGATGATATACTGTCAGCTAACATCATGTGAGAATGAACAACCAATCATAACCTGTCCCATCCTGATACACGAAATAGGTCAACTTGATGCTGACGTCCAGAAGGATATCACAAGATATGAAAAGTGGACAGTGTCAAGGTGATATAGACATAAGTATTCCACAACAATCACCATAGTGTAAGTTTAGTGCCTCCCTTGGGGCTGCTCCAAGGATCTTCCAAGACTGCTTCACAGTCAGGATGTGTCTCTCCCGAGATGGGTTCACCTCCAGAAATATTTTGAAGTTTCTGATCCTGTAGTTTGGGTCAGGGTGATAATGGCTCTGTTGTATCGTGATGTGCATCGTCCTCCGTTGCTGAGTGGGTTCAAGTGTTGTTCTGGCTTCGGGTCTTCCTATTTTATCTGGTACCGTTACTCCTCCTCTGGGAGGGGTAGGGTTCGTGACTCCTCCTTCTTTGGCCTCACCGTCAGTTTTGGAAAATGCCTCTTATTTCATAGTGAAATAATTCTTGATTGGCGGTGATT
>NW_013953870.1:32298-46351 GCF_001266775.1 Austrofundulus limnaeus
TAACTTTTGAATCACGTTGGTACCTAGGAAAACCAACTTATAAAGACGTCACATACCCTCAGACACAAACGTCCTCGCTGCCAGCGCCATCTTTGTTTATGTGTTAGCCTGGTCTCGAAATGAAAGCCTATCTGGTCTCATTCTGCGGCTGTAAACTCGGACATCTCTGCCCTACTTAATCGACATTTTTAAAACAAATTGTCGGCACCGCGGTCACGGTGAAAGACCCCCTAGCCTACAGATGTCTCCCCAAATGGGAAACAAGACAGCAGCAGCTAACATGTATTAGCCTGCCTGAAACTCACCGTGGATGACCCAGTTGTCATCCAGGCTACATTAAAACCAGAAAGCCGACCTCTCTGCTTTTAAACTCGGTGCGGAATGAAGCGTTCCCACACCTACACTCAGCTAGTTGTCATTACAACCTCAGAAAGACCAGATCAGYGCCTAAAATTTATAATTTCAATGTGTGCGGCCTGAAATATTAGCCGTAGCTGTATAGCATARCGTGCTAATGGAAACGTTAGCTCACCCGTTGTGGCTCATGGCGGATCCATAGCTTTTGCGCAAGGGCTGTCCAGCGCTCCCGAGGGCCGAGTGGCGGACGAACGGTGTCCCAACACTTTCAAGTCGTGCTAACACTGCACTTATGTAAAAACTTCCTAAAACGGAGTTTTCGGCGGCCGCCTTTTTCAAACTGAGTTTCTAGCCTACCCTGTTTACTCCTGAAACAGGAAATGGCAGCAGCTAGCCTGAGCTAACTGCCTACCTTTAAAACAGTAAAGTCAAACCTCCCTGTTTTAAGAACTCTGTCTGGAATATAAAACGCTCCCAGGACCTACCTCGGCTAAAAATCAGTCAGCCCTTGAGCGCACACAGAACAGGCACCTGATAACTAGACTTTTAGTGTGTGCTAAGCCTGGAAGTTAGCTGTAGCACTTTCGCTTTATTTATTTAATTATTTATTTATTTATTTATTTCCGACAGCGTGAAAAAACCTTTAGCTCACCGTGCTTCCATCCAGACAGGTTCTTTTTAGCCCCAGTGCCGGAGCGCAACCCGCAGCAGTCGTCCGCATGACGGACACAAATACACGGAGCAGACAAAAGCATCTGCTGCCGCCATGTTCGCGGCCCCGTCCGAAACAAACAGGCTGCTGCACGCGCCGCCCCGGTCCCTGTAAGGCTTCCRTAGTCGTGACGCCAACTGTCGTGGGAAGATGGTCAGAAACACGGCGAAAGGGTGTTAATAAGACAAATAGTCTTGCGGGTATGATCATAAAGTCATTTATTAATGGGCAGACATGGAACAGAAAACAATCACGAAGTCTGTTGGATGTGGGCCCGCCTGTCATAGGCCAGCCATGCGATGATATACTGTCAGCTAACATCATGGGAGAATGAACAACCAATCATAACCTGTCCCATCCTGATACACGAAATAGGTCAACTTGATGCTGACGTCCAGAAGGATATCACAAGATATGAAAAGTGGACAGTGTCAAGGTGATATAGACATAAGTATTCCACAACAATCACCATAGTGTAAGTTTAGTGCCTCCCTTGGGGCTGCTCCAAGGATCTTCCAAGACTGCTTCACAGTCAGGATGTGTCTCTCCCGAGATGGGTTCACCTCCAGAAATATTTTGAAGTTTCTGATCCTGTAGTTTGGGTCAGGGTGATAATGGCTCTGTTGTATCGTGATGTGCATCGTCCTCCGTTGCTGAGTGGGTTCAAGTGTTGTTCTGGCTTCGGGTCTTCCTATTTTATCTGGTACCGTTACTCCTCCTCTGGGAGGGGTAGGGTTCGTGACTCCTCCTTCTTTGGCCTCACCGTCAGTTTTGGAAAATGCCTCTTATTTCATAGTGAAATAATTCTTGATTGGCGGTGATTATTCTCATTGTTCCACTCATCATTTTCAACAGATTTCTTTTGGATGACATCTGATACCTTTTAATGAACCAATAAGGACCAATGTGATAGTTCAAAATCAGAATTTCTTCAGGGTATGTTGGATCTATTTCCACACTGATCTTTGGAGCTTCTTGTCCCCCTTGTCTTTTTTCCACAATAATCTTCATTATTTGGGCAGAGGTCAATTTTCTTAATTCATGAAATGTTTGCCACAAAATTCATGCTGGCGATGCCAATCCACACTTATTTATTTATTTTATTTTTTATTTACCGTTATTTTACCAGGCAAATCCCATTGAGATCTCAGATCTCTTTTTCAAGGGCGGCCTGGGCCTGAAGGCAACCTATTGTACATGTTTTTGTGTTGTGGGGGAAACCGGAGTACCCGGAGAAAAACCACGCAAGCACGAGGAGNGGCGGCCTGGGCCTGAAGGCAACCTATTGTACATGTTTTTGTGTTGTGGGGGAAACCGGAGTACCCGGAGAAAACCCACGCAAGCACGAGGAGAACATGCAAACTCCGCACAGAAAGACCCCAGGTCCGAACCGGGGATCGAACCCAGGACCTTCTTGCTGTGAGGTGTCGGTGCTAACCACTGAGCCGTCGTGCCGCCTTGCCCAGCTATTCAAGGCCTGACAGAACAAATCCAGGAACTCTTCTCTTGTGCTTCCTGAGGGGTAGACACAATAACGATAATCCTGGAGATTGCGATACTCAACTGTCAGAAGGTCTTCTCGATGGGTTGGATCTACTTCCACCGTCAATTTTATGCTCCCATAATCCCAGTCTCTTACTCGTCTTAAGTCTCATAGTGGTTTTGTTGCATTCGAAGAAAGCGATGGTAATACTGCGTACTGAGGCTATGTGCTCTCAGCTTTAGGTTATTTTTTATTTTGGGGAAGGGGCTTATACTCGCTCCTCCTTGGGGGCAGGGCTCTGAGACACAATTCCTTCAGAGCTAAGCATGCCAAGGCAGCAGCAATCAGGATACCAAGAACTGTCAAGCAGTATGGCCAATTTTTTCCAACATTTTTATAGCACCTTCTTCGACTGCTTCTGCGCCTTCAGCTACGATGCCTATGGCCTCTTTCGCTAGGAACTTCACCTCTCTGAAGGCCGTTGTTTGGAGTGTTTCATACCATGCACAGGTGTGTTCGTCTGAGTCTGGGCCACATTTCTTCCAAACTTCTTCTGGGTATTTACATGTAATGTTAGAGTAAATGTGGTTTGAGCCTACCCATTCGAATCCTTCCATCTCAAGGCCCAGGCACAGCTTTCTTCTGAAAGCGTGACCTCCAGCTATTGCGATCATGGTGTCAGGGACTGAGGGGATAATTTCACCAGCAACACTCTTCCGCATTCGCATATGTGGTCCCATAATGGCTTCTGTGCAATGGGCTAGGGCCATAGATCTGTATCAGGCTCCTTTCGGTTGTCATTTGATCAAAGATGTATATGGATTTCTACCACTTATGTCCTTGTTTGTCCAAATGGTTGTCATCTTGTGGGACTTATAATTACCTTGATAGAAGCTTTCACAGTATCCTCACCAATCAAGTAGTTCACTGCATGGTTCTCGAGCCAAACTCAGTGCATGTTTGTCCTTTGGAAGCACATTTCATTTTCCATGGTTTGGGGTGAACATACCTGTCTGGACTGTAAATTGCTGATGACCAGATGTCATGCTCCTTTGAATACACCGTTGCAATGTATTGATACTTTACCCAATAGTTGTTAGTCTGGGATAGGCAGGGTATCACCCAGTGTTCCATTTCTTCTGTCTGGAACCCCCACCATGTTCTGGTTTTGTCTCTGCTGTGTCCTTCGATCCATCCTTGCAATATGGTGCTGTTGTACCTGAGGATGCCTGTGCAGTCATATCTCCAGGTTGTAACAAAGGAGATGTCTACTTGCCACAGTTTACACCTAGGGGAGGTCCCATGTCATTCCCATTCGGAGTCATTTAGGCTGAGAAAAATTCTTCTGGCAACACATTTGTCTATTTTGTCAAAATCTCCTTTGGGTACTGATTTTAGCTCTTGAACAGTGGGCAGTTTTTGGACATTCATGTGTGACCGATAGGGGCCCTTATGTCCTCCATGGCCCCTGTGGTACCCTTCAGGGAAATCTCCTTCATACTGAACTACATCCTTCTTGATCCATATCCATGGGAAGGTTTTGTTTAGCCAGTCTTCATGCATTGCTCTGGTAGGACTGAAGACCGATCTCCAGCTAGTGTAATATTAAGTTTGGAACCATAGTTGGCCTAGGGGCATATAATTTTGTCCAGCACATCTTACCCAYGTGTTCCATATGCAGGGGTCGAGGTGTGTGATATCCTGTAAACAACCCGTCGCTATCTGGATCTCTCTAAGACTTCGAGTGATGTGCTGGCTATGATGAGGATGTACCTTCACTCCAGTGACATTGGTAGTGTAATTATTATAGGTTCCAATTATTGCAGTATAATTATCAGTGAGGTTGTTGAATTTGGGTGTCTTCTTGTAGAGTGATGGGTGTTTCCTTTGGGGTCTAATTCTGGTCCTGTTTGTGACAGGGATCTTGTCACATTTGAGGTCATAATGTCCCCAAAATTCCCACCTTGGAAATATGGCTGAGCAGAATATAGGTTTGTGGGGTGCTGGAAACACASYTTCATATTGCCAGTACCCTTGGTGCGCTAGGCCCAGCAGGGGCCTGCATCCCCATTCACAGTGCCATTCAGGTGGTTCTTCTTCTGGCTGTATCCAGTTACACTTTGTTGTTTYAGTCTCATGTTCTTCCAACACCTTAATCCACACGATCAATCCGTCTTTGGTTGCCAGTAGATTTGAGATTGTCCATCTATGGTCCGTCGTGAAGTTTTGTCGTGCCAATTCTTCTGTCCATGTATTCCAATTGTTCAGGTTATTTTGCCATGCATCACAACCCATCCTTTTTATCTTGTTCCAGTGACAGGTTTGATTCTCAGAAGTTTGCTTTGCATCCCAGGGCATGAAGAGGTTGCGGGGGCTGGTGTTCCAGCAGGTCAAATTTCCATATTTTGTGTTGGCATGAAACACTCTGGCATGGGTGACTTTCCATGGTTGGTATCCTGCTTGGTACAAAATTGACAAAATTAAAGCAACAGCAAGAAACAAAGCTAAAAGCCTTAAGCCAGTCTGCAGACATGGCTTCTTTTTACAGTTGCAGCCGCAGCTGTTTTTGGGAAGGGGGTTTTTGGTGAGGTCGGTTTCTCCATCATTGTCCTCCGAGACTTCTTGGGTCTGTGGCATGTAGGTGAACCCCTCCATTTCCTTTCTGCTACAGTTTAGCTCACAGACAGGCTTTTTATGTTAGTGAAGGGGCAGGGTGTTGACTCCTCTGGTGGGGTGTGGCTACAATCAGTCCTGTCTTGTCTTTAGGGCCCTACCCCCTCTCCTGGGACTATTGAGGTCAATCATCCCACAACAAATCCCAAGGAGAGAAAATGATGTCACAGGTCGAATGAGGGGGAAACTGTATGTCTCACTGAAGACACCTTTAAATTGTCTCGCTCTTCACCCTGCGCAACCGCGAGGGAACGCGGTTTAGGGCTCTGAGCAGCAAGCCAGAGTGGCGGCGAGGTGGCGGGACAGGAACCTCAGGGTGCGGGACAGGAGCCCCGTGTGTATCGATCTCTTCACGATGACACCCCAGCACAGTGATGGTGGCCCCAATGGAGTAAACTCCCTTGAGGGGGACAATMACCATTTGAACTGCGACCTGTACTTTACAGGTGGAGTCAGGGCGGATGGAAACCTGGGTTCTTTGGGCCACAGTCCCGGGGATCTGCAGGATTCCTTGGCGATTCCACGCCTCAGAGGTGACCGTGTATGTAGCGACCTTCTGTTTGGGGCGAGCTCCACTCGGACACCAAGCATCGATGTTGGTGGTGTAGTAATATAGGTCAGACATTCTGACCCTCTCTTCACGAGGGATGGCCGGGAGTTCTGTTAGCGGGATAAATTGATTTTCGATCACCTCTTTAATAAGGGAGGCCCATGTAGTGAGCTCCCAGGGTCCCTCCCAACCGTCTTCATATGCAGTTGCTTTTACATTGTCTGGTCTTTCGTCAGGTCTGATGGCCATCGTCAGGGGTTCTCTGTACACCCTGAAAACCAAACGGTGCTCCTGTAGTCCCACCAAGGGTTTTCCTGCACGAACCCCAGCTGCTTGAAAGGGCCAAGATTTGTCAATAGTCTCGTTCAATAGGTCACAGCGGAGGTCCTCGGGTGCTTCAGTGTCTCCTTCTTTCTTGTCATCAGTGACAGGATCCAAGGGGGTGCAGAGGGATCACATGAGAGTTCAGGGTACAGGAGAGGACCAAGGCCCATGGAGGAAGCAATGACGTCAGCGGTCTCATCCGGTGTCACATACCTGAGGGGGTAGAAAAGACTCCGCACCTGCCATCCATGGGCTTCAGCTGCCTGGACCAGTGTTCCATGGCATGCTAAGGATGAACATGCAGGACACCATTCCAGTTTGTACCCATCCCATGAGCAACCGCATCCCTCGGGAAGCACTCCCTTCCGGTCCCACTGGACGACAAGGGTGATTCTGGGCAGAATATCAATTCTGTAAGTCCCAAAGATGAAGTGTTCCAGCACCTTCACTGGGCTTCTCCTGACTCCAATGAGGTTGACATTTGACCTGGGAGGGGAGAGTGGTTTCTTGTGACCAGGTCCAACCTAGGCGGTATCAAAAGGTATCAAAATTTCCTGCCTACAGGCAAACCACACATCCCCTATTACAGTGGTTCCATTTCACTGTTTCAGGATCCGGTGACAGATATCTGATTTTTGCATATTCTAGGGTCTTCAGGGCTCTGCCAACCCAAATACCAAATGTGGTTCTTCTCATTATTACCAATCCATTATTCGTGGCCATTCAAATGTAGGGCGGTGGAGAATTATTGAGGTCCATGGCCATGTTCATTTCTGGTTTCTTAACCTAAGGCTGGTTTCAGCTGCTGGACTCCTTGGATTCCTTTCTTCTTCAGCAGCACTGTGTTCTGGTCTAACACTTCAATCACAGTGTCGACGTCGTCATACTTCGGCTTGACTGCACCCATACTGGGTTGGCCTCTGACTTTAAGCCACACCTTCTGTCCCACAGCGAATGGGCATGCTTCTGAGGGGGCTGGGTCCACCTCCTGACTCCTCCCAGTTTCCTCAGTGACGAAGGGTCGCTGGTTTAGTTCGTCAGAAGGGGACGGCTTTCCTTCACGGTCCCGATGGTTAAGGGCTCGGCCTATGTCGACTGACTTGAGGCTCCATTCCTTTGAGTTAGCATTTTTAGCCAGCCAGTTTTTGACCAAACCGATGGTTCGTTCAGCAAAGCTGTTAGCCTGTGGCGTGTATGGTGGTGAATACACTCTCATCACCCCATRTTGTTCACACCATCTGTTTACCTGCACATTTTTAAAGTGTGTTCCATTGTCTGTCAGTAGCTCTCGGGGATTGCCTAAACAGGCACATGTGTAGTCTAACATGGAGACAACACTATTCCCGTTGGCTTTTCTGACAGGTCTCACCACCATGAAGCCAGACATTGAGTCTACAAGGACAATAAGATATTTCTCTCCTTTAGTCCCTGTGACCCCCATGGGTCCTGCAATGTCCATGCGTATGGAGCCCCATGGGATTGTGCTCTTAATAGTGAGGCCCTCAGTTCTTTTCCCTCTTCTTCCTACATTGTATTTCCCACACATTGTGCAGCGTTTTTGTACTTGCTGAATCTGCTTCATAGGAAGCCACAGGTTCTGCTTCACCAGTCCTCTACGTGTGGGTAGAAGCCCAGCATGTCCGAGAGCCTCATGCATGGTCACCACTACGTCCGACACATACTCTTTTGGAACCTCCTTTCCTTTAGGAGTTTCGTTCCATTTTCCTGCTCCAATCAAGACAATCTTTCATTGTTGGACAAACCTGTCCACTTCATTGTTTCCTTCCCAGTACGATCCTTCTTTTGTGTGCGCCTTTTGGTGCTCCACGTCTAAGTCGAGCTGTGTCCTTAACTCGGCAATTTTTTCCCCAAGTTCTTTGTGGGCAACAGTTTTACCTCTGGCCGACTCAAATCCATTCTCGATCCAGATTGACAAGTCTTCTTTAAAAAAAACATGTGCACAATAGTAACTGTCAGTTACTACTCTTGCGGCCTTGATTTTCCTTTTGGTGAGTTCCAGCAAGCCTTCCAAAACCACCGTTACTTCTCCAGCTTGGGCGCTTTCACTCACTTTTCCTCTGGCTCTGTGTTGTTCTTTCCCATTTTGTGTCAAGATGTAACCCAAATACGCCGTTTCATCAGGGCCTTTTCGTGATCCATCCGTGAAGAGTACCCAATCATAAGTTTTACCTTTAGACTGAGTGGTAGTAGGTTTCTTTTGCTGTACTTGCGCCGGGCCTATTTCTAGGTCCGGATCCAGCAAAATGTCTTCCCATCGGCCCCATCTGGTGTTAGTCGCTCTTGTGCTCTCGATAGTGCCTTTCCTCAGGTATTTGTGGATCTGACTTAGTGTTGTGACTTTGATGGGTTGACCTTGGGCCAGATCTTTTAGTGGCCCCCAATATTTTGCTAACACTGCCAGTTCCTTCTCTTCTTGGGGGTATTTCTTCTCCACTGATGTCAATGTTGTGCTCCACAATGTGATTAGGCCTCCTTGATCGTTACTCACTTTGACCATGGCGTCTTCGTTTTCGCAGAATATTTCTGCCGCCAGCATGGAGGTCAAGTTTCGGGGTTCAAGTCTGACAGCTTTCTGGATTTCTTCGTTCAGCTTGTCAAGATCGTCTTGGTTTTTGAGTGTCCATGACCACGCTTTTCCTTTGCGGCCTTCTGTCGTAGCCTCTTTTCTCAGGCATGCGTACAAAGGTTTTGCATACTTCTGGTAGTTTGGTATGTGGTCAGGCCTAAGATTTTCTGCAGATCATTTTCGCATCTGGGGGGTTGTATTTGTTGATTTTTTTCTCTGTAACCATCTGATAGGCCCAAGTGTGTGGTGACTTGAAACCCCAGGTAGTTAACTTTAAACTGGCAAAACTGGCATTTTGCCAGGTTTAGCTTGAGGCCTGCTGCAGAGATCCGTTTAACCACTTCTTCCAGACGTTTAAGGTTCCCCTCTTCAGTGTCATCTGCGATGAAAACATCATCGATGTACACTGAAGCTCCAACATCTTCAAGTATTTCCAGGACGGCTGATTTGAATACATTTGGTGAGTTTCTGTATCCCTGTGGCAGTCTTTGCCACACATAACTTTTTCCTTTGTGTGTGAAAGCTGTTTTGCCTTGTGATTCACGGGCTAGCCTGAGTGAGAAAAAACCTTTAGCCAGGTCGATGCAAGATTTGTACTTTTTAACTCTGAGTGTTTTTAATGCTCCTTGGGGGTTGATGAGACTGGCTCGATTTGCGACAGTTCTCCGGTTCAGGGCCTTGAAGTTGATCACTGGCCGCCAGCCTCCTCCTGCCGATTCAGGTTTCTTCACAGCCTGAATTGGGCTATTTGTGAGGGGATTTGGCTCGTCTCTGATGATTCCCAGTGCATGCAGTTCTTTTACTATTTTATCCATTTCTGCTACTGCATCGGGGTGGAGTGGGTACTGTTTTACAGGTGGGTGTACCCCTCCTACAATGTGATGGCAAAATTTTGTACCCAAGTCTCCGCAGTCATTTTTGAAGCGAGCGATTCTKGCTGATTCGGTTATTTGATTCAATTTAACCTTTCCTACTGGGGAAAAGTCACTTTCTTCTAACTTTTGTTTCATCACTTCAGGGACATCCACTGGTTTGTACCACGTCGTGGTTTCTGAGGGGCTTACTTTTATTGTTTCTTTTTTCAGTACGTCCAATTTTTTCCTTTCTGTCTTTTTAGCCTCCTCGGGGTCATTTAGGATCTTCAAGTCTTTTACTGTTACCAGATCATAAGGTCCTTTTATCCATCTCATATTTTTCCAAATACCATGTGGCATTTCTTCTATTTCTCCATTAGCCACTCGAACATATAGGTCCCAATCCAATCATGGATCAAACATGAAACAAACATCAACATCAAACATGATCCCCAATCCAGAAGGTGTTTTCCAGGGCGACCCGGGACCAGGGGTCCATCATTTGGGCGGCCCTCCRGCCACCTGTTCCCTGGCCTGACGGAGGGCATCTTTTTGTTCAGGGGTCAATTTGTTGTACTCTTCTGGGGGTAAGTAAGAGGTTCTTCTTGGGCCTTGGGCCGGTTGAATCGCCGGACTTCCTCTTTCAGGTCCTTGCTGTCATTGCGGCGGGGGCCTATACTGCTGTCTTTGGTTGCTCGGCTGGTATTGCTGTCTGGGGCCTTTGTCTCTCTGCTGAGGGGCTGGTTGCTGAAATTTACCTTGGGGATTGGCCGGTTCCTTCAGGGCCACTTTGGTGGGGACTTTTGGCGGCTTTGGGGTTTACTCCTTTTTTCTTCTTTCATCCCAATAGAGCAGTTCAAAGTCATACTTCCTTACTGCTGCATCCATTTGTGCCACTGTGGTAGTTGGGATAGGCATGGTGGCAAAAGTTATGTCACCCATTCGCCCCTTTGTCAACGTCCTTAGGGCCTTTACATACCTGGTGGGAGCAATGTTTTCTTTCAGTTGATGCCAGATGGGGGTTAATTTTTGTCCTTGTTCCAGCCTGAGCTGAGCTCTATCAATGTGGGCATCTTCATCATTTTCATCTTCAGGCACAAATTTCTCATAATAGTCCTGGGCTGAATCTTTCTTGTCGATGGGATGGCCTGTAATGTGACTCAGCCACAGGTGTTTTGTGGCCTCACAGTCAGTGGAGTACACCACGAGGGGCCAAATGTCCTTTAGATAGCTTTTTTTTCCTCGTCTGCATCTGGTTCTCTCACCAGAGTTTTTATCTTCTTATATTCACGGAACTCATCTGCGTTGGTTCTCACTTCTTTAATTGATTTCCATTCCTGCCCTCCTGCTGAGTCCCTTCCACCTAGGGCCGTTACTGGTGGTGCTGGTTCGTCTGAGAGCATCCCATCCTCCTCTTCACACACCATGTCTCTCACGAACTTGTTTGCTGCTTTTTTCATCTTTTTCAGCATCACATCATGGGCAATAGCCACACATGCTTGCCTGAAGTTAGCTGTCTGTCTTTTGTGTGCAGCCAGAGTGGGATAAGACGGCATCATTATTATGTTGGCCCATTCCGCCACTTTGGCCCTTACTTTTATTTCCAGCTGTTCTTCCATCTTTTCAACCCACGCCTGGGGTACTGGGAAGTCTCTTTGATCTGCTTCAGGCACATAGGTCCTTCTTCCATCACTGGTCTGGATTGGTCCCCATCGGGGTTCTCGTGCCATTCTCTCTGACACATGGAGGACGTCCACCAGTTCCACCTGCTTCTTTTCTCCTTTTCTTTGTCCGACCCTTAGTTGTTTAAGGGTACCTAGAATTTGTAGACCCCATGCTGGAATCATCGTTGTCTTCTWCTGAGCTTTCATGGGGTACTGGGGTTTGTGGGCGCTCAACAGGCTAGGGGGATCCACCGGTTCTTCTTCTTCTGAACTCTCGTTTCCAGAGCTGATGTCACACCTGTTGAAATGTCGGATTAGGTCTTGTTTTTTCTCTTCTGACCAATTAGAGTTTTTCTGTGTCTTCTTGTTTTGGGTGCTGCACACAGGTCCCTCCAATGGTTTATCTCTTCGTGCGTCTGGATCTTTGAGACCCTGTTCAGTCTTTTCGGGTGGGGTATTTTAAATGGGGGTCTCTTTGATGGGAGCTTTCTTCCCCTCTCCTTGCATTGGCTCAGTCTTTATGGGTATTATTGGCATGGCCTTATTCAGCCTTTCACTTTTCAATTTTTCTGCTGTGACCACGACAATTTCTTTTAGGTCTGTGGGTACATTGAGGTTCTGAGCAAAGTGCGCTGAGCCTCTTACTGCCACTTTTTCTTCCATGTCCCATGAGAGATCTCCGGACCTCAAACCACAGGTGCTGATGATGATTCTCCTCAGCCCTTGGTGTACCGTGTGATACAAACCTCATTCCAACTTTTTCATCATTAGGCGGACATAGTTTTCCATGTCATTGCCTTTTTTAAATGCAGGTACTGGGACATGAATGATTCCATAGTGGGTTAGTCCGGCTCCACTAGTCATTTGGGGTCGATCGGGGACTTTTTTGTGGGTTTCTCTTAACCCTCTTACCTCTTCCTGGTATTCATGCCCCGCATTCTTTATCAGGGAATTTCTGAATGTTGTATTGTAGCTTTTATAATTGTGGTCASTGAATATCAGCAGCCCATCACTTGAGATGGCCCATGAGTCTCCCACAGTTTGATGCAGGACTATGCCATTCTGCGTTCGAATCTTCAGGGTCTCTTCGGGGAGAGGGCCTAATGGGTCTCGCCCCGGTATCTCCAGTTTTATATTACGCTGTTTGTGGTCACATTTCCGAGGTTCTTTGTCACCGTCATTGAGGGTGGCATTTTCAAACTGATTAGTCAGATCCTTCACAATGTTCTGTTTTCCATCATTTTTTGGGTCCGACTTGGGGGTCTGACCCAGGTACTCTTTTATCTCTCGCAAAGCCCGAGTCAATTCTCCTATCTCTTTGCRAATGGGGGTTCGATCATCATCACCCTTCTTCTTACCATCAGAAGAATCTCCGTCGAAAGAATCTTCATCATCCTGTTTTCTTTTCTTATTATCCTCATCCTCATCATCAGTCTCTAGGCCTGATTCGTCGTGGTCAGTGTTGGTTTCGGGATCTCCGATTATACTGGTCTCGTCTTCACGCTCGTTTTTGATCTTATACTTCAACATGTTTTTCCACAACCTGAGTTCATACAATGGCTGTTCCAGACACTTGTATTTCTTCTCAGGTTTGGATGCTGGATAGGCCCCCACGCAGCTGATGAACTGTTCCCTGGCGACCAATCTCACGAGGGGGTCATACTCTGCTGACGGGCTTACCAGCCTCACCACGTCGGTTTTCCATTCCTTTACTGTTGTCAACCACCATTTGACCCATTCTTCCTATGAACCTTCTTTTTGGTCTCTAAGGGGTGCTGCAGGACAACTAGCGCCACCCCATCCACCAAGGTGGGTCCAAAGAAGAATGTTTTTTTTGGTCATGTGGTCTTCCAGTTCAGCTAGGGCTTGTGCTAGGTCTGTCTTTGTGGAATGTGACATAAAGAGCGCCTTAGCGGTGGGGTGCCACTCTCTGGTCCCACTGCCATAGTGCATAACTATGCATGGCGGGAGTGGTCTGGGATCTGGGTCAGGGGCTGTTTCTCGTGACGTCCCCGCTTTCTCTTCTTTCACTGGTATGGCCTCTGCCATTGTGCTTCTTTGTCTTGATTGGAGTTGTCGATCCTCAAAGCCTCCTGCACGTGTTACAGGACAGGGGTGGGGTCTCTACGATTATAGCTACTTACCCTGAGCTTGATGTGTTCATTTCAGCAGCTCCTGCTGCAGGGTCCTCTCCTTCTTCCACTCCTCGAATGGTGTGTTGTGAAGGATGTGTGCTGCTGGCTCTCTTTTAGCACACTGATTAGTCAATTCTCATTTTCTGCTCTTGTAGACAAGCTGGGCCACTCCTGTCGTCCAACCCTTCTCTCAGGGGGCAGTCCTAGTTTAGGCCACGCCCCACGTTGGGCACCATGAAATCCGTTGTGGCTCCTTCCCCAGTTTACCCACTAGGACACTGATGGGTCTTGGAGAGGAGACAATGTCTCCCTCTTGGTTTGGAGGCAACAGGCCGGACCTACAGCCTCCTGGGGGTGACTGGTGCAGCTGAGTCTGACGTGTCTCCGCCAGGAGTCATCAGACGGGAGCCTTGAGCTCGACCTTCAGCTACCCTCCTTCCAGTAGTCGCTCCCTTCATGAACCATGGCCTCTGGGTCAGCGTAGTAGCTCAGGACGCCTCCATTTGCCGGTCACTACTGTTTCTCTGGTAGCTGCTCCCTCGTAGGATGTGCACTTCTTGTTGTGGCCGAGATGACATTTGGTGACCTGGACAGTAGGTCTCAAGGGAACTGTTAAAGGGGAGTTACCTCCCCAGGTTAATAAACATTAAAAATGAACTTATTAGTGATCTATGACCTCATTTATTACCTCTTGGCTTCAAAGCAACCATACTC
>NW_013953870.1:46562-49306 GCF_001266775.1 Austrofundulus limnaeus
ATAAAAAGCTCTAATGTGCTGACCTATCTTTCTAATTTGGTGGCGTGGCATTTTCTGTTAATTTGGAGACAGCAGGACAGTTTAGAGCAGTCGGTATTACCCCCATGAGGTGCATCAGATTGTTGCCTGAAAAGAACTTCTCAGAGTTGGGCTGGGTCCAATTTGGTCTTCGGTCCTTAGACTCGCCGGAGAGGAATCTGTCAGCTTGTCCCAGGTGAGATGATCTTCAGATCTGCTTGCTCCTCTGCTCTCGATGTCCCGCTGCTTGCTGCTTCTCCTCCAGTCGATGGCCACGAAGACGCTTTACTGCTGGACTGCTTGGCCTTTTATACTCTTTCTGGGCTCGTTTGCCCCCCTTCCCCTTCTGTGGAAAGGTGGGGACTTCCCATCATGTTTTTTCTGTACTCTCCAGAATGAGGTAATTCTGCTGACTTTCTACTAGGGACTGCTAGGGACTTTTTCTGTGGTGAGTTAAAGTGCACACATCTGTTTTTCATTATCCCAGGAATGTGCCCTGCCTTTCACCGTCCCAGAAACCGCACACACTCAACCTTTTTTCATTTTACGACACACTTTGATTCTTTTCTATCCTATAACACCATTTTACATTTGAAAATACAATAATCATCATAGTACATTAGTTAATCATTCACATTGCAATYAAGCACAATCATTACTTAGGTTACATATGTATTCTTTGCCAGCATTAAAATTGATTAACTTCAATAATCATTCTTGCTCCCGATGACGCTTCATTTTCTTTTCTTCTCGGCCTTCACCTCAGTTCTTCCTGTGGCCTCTCTTCCTGTCACGGTTCCTCCTCTGCTGGRGGTCAAGTGAAGGCGCCATAGGTCTGGTTCCAGTCCTAGTGATGACCGGAGCTGTCGGGTCTCTTGACACTACCCATATCCCTCGTAGTGAGATTCTGTCGATGTTATTGACAATTGCTAAATCAAAAATTCCTCATAATTTATTAGCATAATAAAAGGGGCACCACCTGGTAATCCAGGAATTTAATTTATAGATCTTAATCAATCTCAAATACTGAACAGTGAGTCCTACCAGTTTAAAGAGTAAACCCGATAAATTACGCACAGACGAGCATAAATTTCAAAATATATACTGTATTAATTGATTCAGAGGTAACAATACAAGCAGATTATTTGGCAACAAAAAACATTATTATCAAGACCTTGAGGTTTAACAATAAGCTTCACTATCATTCCATAATAAATTCTAGCATCCTTCAACTGAACCTCTTCTAAACTAGCCTACACTAGCAAAAATTAGAAGAAACTTAAAGATTAATAAAGAAAGTGTTAATTCATTGATTTAAGAGGGGACGTAATTTATGCGTGAAATGAACTTGCCAAAGCCTTCTTCAATACAAACTTAATGATCCAGAAACTTCACCACTCAGCTGAGCCACCACCATCAACAGAGAAGCTCTCCTTTTCCTATCACTTTGAAGAGTCGTCCGCTGTCCCTGGGTACCGGAAGGTCCGAGCGAGGTTAGATAACCGGTGCCGCTCGGTCTCAAGGGGGTCCCTTGTGGGTACAGTTTGAACGTGCCAAGAAGTGGCTTGGGTCGGCTCCAAGCTGGAACAAGAAGCCTGCTTCTGGATCCTTATTGATTAAAAAAAATTCTGATCAAGCTCGCTTCCTGCATAAATCCGTTCCCGCACCATAAAGAAGAATCAACAACTTTGAAGTTACAAAATAAAAT
Source organism: Austrofundulus limnaeus (assembly GCF_001266775.1). Classification (NCBI taxonomy): domain Eukaryota; kingdom Metazoa; phylum Chordata; class Actinopteri; order Cyprinodontiformes; family Rivulidae; genus Austrofundulus; species Austrofundulus limnaeus. The sequence continues at coordinate 48,289 of NW_013953870.1, forward strand.
GAAATAAAGTAAAATAAAAATAAAATGAAAGAAAAATGTCCCCAAAGGGAAAACTGGAGCTTTGTCCTCCCTCCTACTCCATCTTCCAAACCTTTCCTCCTTCTTCACTTCATGCTGACTTCTTACTGAACTGCTGCTAAAACTGGTCCTATTGTCCTAACTCTGAAAACTCATGATTGGCTGAAAATAGTCACATGATCTGCCTTCCTCTCCACAGTCTTTTACCACTAAAATTGATTAAAAACACAGAATAGTTGATTACTTGTGAAGTGATTAAAACAGTACATTATTTCAATTGATTGAATCATGGTAGAGAAAACAATGGGTTTTTTTCTCTTTTTTATCAAAATAATAAAATACCGAAACACATTCGTTCGTGATGTAATTATGAAACCAGTCTTTTGGGAGCGCTCTAAAGCCATAAATGAGATGGTATGTAAATGTGTCTCTTTGAAGCCAGGGTAGGTGTTACATCTCAGCGGGAGATCCRGTCTCAAAGGGTTTTATGTCAGCAAAACCCCACTCCTGATAGACTTACAGTCTGCAGAAACTTGAGTTCTTTGTGATAAGCGACCATTTTGAGCACATCAAAGGGTTCTTACACAGTACTTAATCAATAGGAGGTGGTCACGTCCTGTTGCTATCTTACCGCTTGTAGATAGTAAACAAAAGCTTAGAGATAAATGAATAAGTCATTGTTCTCTTGCAGACATGAGGAAGAGGAATGTGTTGGTCAAAGTCTTGAGGACTGACAGTCCATCTAAGTTACTGCTACACTCATGGGAAGAGTTGCCTCTATTAAAATGATGGTTCTAGCAAGAATAAATTATTTATTCTCAATGATACCAAGTAAACCTTCAACTGACTGGTTTAAATCATTGGACTCCTTCATTTCTAAATTCCTGTAGAAAAACAAAACTCCTTGTATTAGCCTAAAATCATTACAGAAAACTGAAAATACCAGAGGGCTAGAGCTTCCAAACTTTTTCCACTACTTTCTAGTTAATAGGCTACAATC
>NW_013953870.1:51177-52711 GCF_001266775.1 Austrofundulus limnaeus
GGAAAATGCAGATCTCATGACAACATTATTTGATACAGATTAAGTCAGAGACAGCTTCTACTGTCGACAGATGGATGTGGGTGCGGGTGAATCAGTTCAGAGTTCATCCTCCTCCCGATTACTGCAACTCAGCAAATCTGCTCAGATGGAAACATGTGACATTATACAAGACCAAAATTAAACAATGATTAAACTCTCAAAATAAGGAAGTTGACCCAAGCTCTCACTGCCAAGTATATTGAATGATGAAAATAAACACCACCTCAACTTTGTTCTATCAGAGAGCAACAATATTACATTTCTATTTGCCATAACCACCTGGGCCCCATATTTTATTGTACATCTTAGATATTCACTCATAATAGTTTTATGACATTCACATATAGGAACTTAAGGTGGCACTCAGGGGTGTAGGTGGCTGGATGGCACCACTCTTGCCTCCTGGCCTCTGCCCACCCCCAAGGTCTGCATGTAGACACTTAGGGTTTTGGGTTTGAGTAGTGGTGGAGGGGAAACTGGCACCATGCCAGCCTCTGCCTCTTCTTCTTTCCCTTTTTAATTACTCTATAGAACAACACGCACCAACAGTACATCTAGGGGTGGGGGTGTGTGTGTGTCAGGGTCTTTACTCCCTTCCGTTTCCCGACTGCCATTTGTTGAGGGGGTCCTGAAGAAGGGCGGGCCACCGGGTGCGGTCCTGGGCTGTGGGTGGGATCGGGGCTTGGACGGTTGCTGGGGGCGGGGCTGGCTGTCCATCCTCCCTGGTGCTGCTTGGTCTCCTGAGGTGTGGCCTTTTGTTCCTGTGGGTGGCCCGCTTGCCGGGGTGGCTGCCAGGTTCCGGGAGGCGGTTGGCTTGGGGGGTGTGCTTGGCCGTTGGYGGTGTGGTGGGGTGGTTGTAGGCGTGGCTTCTCTGCAGTGGGGAGATGGCCAGGCATCCTAGTGTGGCCCGGGCCGGGCCTTGGCTATCTGTTCCTCTCCACCCCAGAATGATTGGGACTACCTCCTGGGTTTGGGTGTGTGCTGCCTCCAGTAGGGGGTGGGTGCATGTCCTGTACCTGGGGGTATGGAGTGTGYATGGGGGGTATGACTGGAATGAGGCATCCTTGTATGTATTTGAATGAGTGGATGTGAGGATGAGGGTGGGATGGTGCGATTGTGTATGTGTATGTTTGGGTATTTGTCAGGCTGCGGTCTGGGCCGTCCCCTCCCCCGCTGGTTTATCTGAGGGCCCGCTGCTACTTGGCCTCCCGGTGGGGTGTGCGGCTGACCGCCGGCGTGCCAGGGGTTCCTGGGGTCTGGGACTGGAAGCTGGGGTGTGTGCCGGCCTGGCCTGGTGACTGCCTGCTGGGGCTCGGGGCCTCTGGCCCTGTCGGGCTTTGGCCTGGAGGGTGTGTGCCATGGGGGCCCGGACCTCTGTGCCCTTTCCTGGATCTGCTCTGGTGTGGCGGGTGCTGGTGGGGCCCATGAGTTTGCCTCTGCTGGCCCCAGGGACTGTGTGTGGTCGCTGGGGGACTCTCCCAGTTCTCCCCTATGG
>NW_013953870.1:53097-56662 GCF_001266775.1 Austrofundulus limnaeus
GATAATGAACAGAAACAATATTTTCTGTTCGTGATTCATTTGTTGTTTAACTAAGAATGTTTATGCATAATAATGACATGTCACAGAGAAGCAGAATCACTTCTATTCTTTTATCGTGCCTAAAAGATTAATTAATGTTATAAAAATCACAGAGAAAATCATCACCATGTTTTCATTGTGTTTTTATATAAATCACTGTTTTTATTTTACTGGAAACACAGTAATATAATTGTGAGTTTTTCTTGAGAAAATCTTTCATTCATCTGGACTAACAAAAGGTTCAGACTGATTATTTAAACAGAAATGTTAATTAATCATCATAAATATTTTACAGTGATTTCTCTTAGAGTCTACCAGAAGAAAATTTGAAAAGAAATGTTATCATATTCTGTTAAAACAACCACAGAATTTAACCTTGGCTGGCGCCTGGCTGGCAAAGCCCTTATCTTTCTTCCTTTTCTCTGACTCATTCTAAGCCTGAGGATGGAACCAAAGTCGTCCGCTTCTATTACTAACACAGACTCCTGTGAGTGAAAAAACACTTCTTCCTGGATGCCGAACTGTGAAGTGTTGGGTTTTTTCTCTGTAAATAGTCAAAATGAATRGGCAAACAACCCTAGTGAACCAACAAAATCAGACAACTCCGACAAATAGTGAAAATTCAAAAGATACACTTTGCACAAAGGGAGAGGTTCGATGTACTCAACTTAACAGCAGTTGATAACAACAAAGCTCTGCCCRTTTGAGGCAGCGTGATCGTATTTTATTTAGTTTTAGGAAAGAGGAGTGGAAGAGAACCAGCCAACCAGCATACCAGTTACTTTTACTGTTGCTGGGTGACGACAGGAAAACAGCTACAGTTATGCAAAATACAACTGGTTTGTTCAGACAATACAAAAACAGACAGTCTGGGAACATTCTGGGGTTGGGACACCTGCTATCAGGAACTTGCAGCTGTCAGCAGTTTTCTGCATGTATTGTGGCAGACCAGGGTGAGAAAAGAAGAACAGGAAATGAGTCGAATGTTCGAGCAGCCGCTCCTGGGCTGGCTGCTGCACGAACATGCAAAAGGAGAACAAAGTTGATTAAAACTGTACACAACATGACTTGAATAAATTGTACATAAAATGAGAATAAATGAGAAAAGAAAAATCATTCATAATATTAAAAAACCTTTACATCTCCCTCCTGTTTAACCAACTTTGTTCACACAAGAGTATTGTCCTCAGGGTCAGCTTGAGTCAAGAGAGCATAATGTTGGATGTGATGGTAGAACATGTTGGTAAAAATAGAACTAATACATTTCTTGATTGCTGGTACAATACAACACACAAAAATAAAAACAGTAAGAATAAACAAAGCAAGGGGGGTCAATAATCGAGCTACCAATGCCTTACATCCGCCTTGGGTCAGCCAGGCCCACCAGTCCAACCCGTCATTTTGGATTTGTTCTTCTTTTTTCATGTTTGATAATAGAGTGTTGAGGTGGGTTATCATGCCAGACAGGTTGCCAGTCGGGTCCGGAAGATACGTACAACACGAATCTGCGATAATATGACACAATCCACCTTGTCAAGCAAACAAAATGTCTAAAGCCATCTGATGTTGTATGAGCATGTTTCTAGATGCTGCTATGTACGGTGTTAAAGAAGAAAAACCGTCAGTAACCAGGGAGGTAAGATTTTCGAGTTCCATATGCAACTTGTCAATGTGATGGGCATTATTTATTGTCCCCCACCAAGGGAGGATACCATTAAGGAATTTAATACCTRATGAGACCACRATCTTTTCTTCCCGACGTTCACGATGCATGGGTGCGTTGGGCTGGAAATGAGGGTAGTGGTGAGTAGAGTATACSAGCTCAGACAACAATGTGATCGCCGGCCTCAGTTCCACTAGAGCACAGGTCCCTGCCCACATGGGGGGCAGGGCCTGGTGATAATGGTTACCACATAGCCATGGGCTACCCCTCAGGGTACCAGCCCCATCGTCAGAAGGCCACACTACCTCTGCAGTAAAATTTACTGACAGGAGTGTTGTTAAGTTAGATTTTCCCTTCAATGCGTGATCAATGCAGGTGGTAACATTGGATGATCGTCCACAAGTGGAATTAAAAGTCTGTTGACAATTTTGTACATGGCCCCGGAAAACCTTTTTTCCTGTCTGAGGGCTCTGGAAACAAACTGGATGAGTAATCTGTAGGTATTTGGGATGTACAGATCCTAATGGGGCAAACAACTGCATTTCTTTAGTTCTAAGCTTGGATGCACTTGGGGTTCTGATGGTCACATTACGAAACTCTGAACATTGACTAGTGAGGTTAGCCCTAATTAGGCTCCACGCTGAGTTAGTCTTCTGATAAGGAGGAGTCAAAGCTAACAGGGTACATGCTACTTGAAGCTCGGTCAGTGGGACCAGTTTCACTGGCATAGCACCAAGATTATCTCTTGGGAACAAGGTGCATCCATAACAGGAGGAATTAACTCCTGAAGCCTCKGTCAATTTTCTTAGAACTGAATACCATTTGTTTCCTTCTAAGGAAGGAGGGGCGTGGCCCCATTGATGGTCAGTAAGAGATTCCCCATGGGCATCTTCCTCGGTGTCTAACCCTATCTGGGTGTACACAGGAGTCAGGATTTGGGGTGATGATGGTGCTGGTATTACATCTAAATAGAAGTTACCACATGGATCTGTTCCTGACACATAGGCACATATGATAAAATAACCTCAATTGTTTTGGTTGGCATTTTTAATTTGGAACATTATAGCAGGTGAAGTATTATCAACCTTCCATATCTTTATTCTATCCTTTAGCTTGTCTGTATCATTGCTAATTGTGTATCCCCAGTCAGTCACAGTTGTGCTCCAGTACGCAAAATGCCAGGCTCCGCACGTTGTGCAATCACTATAGGTCCTTCTGTAGCAAATATACTTGTCCACCCATCCTAATTGGTGCGGATCCTGACATGGGAAGTAAGCACAAGGGTTGAGCAACACGGTGGTGGTGGTGTTTGCAACAATGTTCTAAAGGTCCTAATGTAACCAATCTAGCTTCCATTCTGAGCACCAATTAAACCTTGAAAAACCTGTTGGACCTACTGCTCTCTTTATCCTGACGGGATGGTGGGTGGCCAGGCTGGACCATGGGTTTGACAAAACAGGTCGTCCTGAAAGAATAGGAAAAACAACCCAAAACTTTAAAAACAACATTATTCCAGAAATTAATAGAAATGCAAATATATATATATATAAAGCAAGGAATGCGATCAAACCAGAGTCCCAATTGGACTTTCTGTTTCAGGCACTGCCACCAGGATTGTGGAACCATTTCTTCAGGGGATGGATCCTCTTGGTCTTCTGGTGGGTTCTCTGGTGGGGGATCTTTCCCCATGATGCGTTGTAGGGCAATTTCCATTCTGGGCCTGAGTTCACTACGTGGGTAGGCTGCCTCTCAGCGTCCGCTAGAGGTCAGTATTGCCACATAAGTTGCAAAATCACCCGTCCACAAAATCTAAATGGAGCAGGGATCTGTTGGTTTCTTCACCTGGTTTGAGACGAAGTGACT
>NW_013953870.1:57864-59723 GCF_001266775.1 Austrofundulus limnaeus
GAACAAAAGTAAGAGAAATTTAGGAGAAGAATACGAACATGTTCTTGCATGAGGCCCATTGTTTTGATCATATAGTCTGCCAGCGTGTTTTCCTCTTCTGCTCGGTCTAGGTCAAATACTGGGCGTCTGTAAGGTTTCCCATACAGAATTTCATATGGAGTAGGACCCGCCGCAGTGGATGTGATTCTCATGTACAGTTTCACCAAAACCAGGCACTCTGCCCATGGTCTCCCTGTTTCCTCCATGCATTTTTAAGTCTGCTTTTTACAGTTCCGTTCATTCTCTCCACCAGACCTGCACTCTGGGGGTGGTATGCACAGTGATTTTTCAACGTTATCTTAAAATGCTCTGCCATTTTTTGAATTACCTCATTGACAAAGTGAGAGTCATTGTCTGAGTACAATACTTCCGGGATGCCATGACAAGGAATTATGTTTTTGCATATGGCTTTTGCGACTGATATGGCATCTGGTTTCGCTGTTGGGATAATTTCTGTCCATTTTGAAAAGGCATCTACCATTACAAGGCAATACGTGTAGGGTCCACTCTGATTTAACTCAATAAAATCCATGTGCATTTGTTGGAATGGATATTGAGGCTGGGGAAACGCACCTCTTTTAGGCTTCATGTTTCCCTGTGGATTGTGTTTTATGCAAGTCACACATTGTTTACAAAATTGTTTCAAAAAAAATTTCTAAACCTATAGTTGTGAAATGGTAATTGATTATTTCAATCATCCCTCCTGTCGACACATGGCACGGTCCATGGGTCGCAATTGCAGCGGCTTTAAATAGGGATTTAGGCAGAATGGGTTTGTTTGTCAACATCTATTTTCCATTATGTTTGATGGCCCCTCTACTTTCCCAAGACTATTGTTCTTGTTTAGGAGCAGTAGTCTGGGCTGAAATCAGTACTTCCTCATTTATGATTTCAGGAGTTTTGCACAGGAACTTACTGTTCCCATGTCGGCCTGCTGCTGCCTGTTTAGCAATAGCATCGGCCAGTTCWTTCCCTCTGGACACATCATCAGTGTCTTTTGTGTGAGCGGCACATTTTACTACAGCTAAGGCCGCARGCYGTTGGATTGTAGTTAGTAGATCTTTAAGTAGAGTAGCATGAGTCACTGGTTTTCCTGTTGACGTCATCATGCCTCTACGTTCCCCTTGCTTTGCAAAATAGAATAGAGTGGGAAAAGCATATTGGCTGTCTGTATATACCGTGATATGTTTGTCTCTGCCTAGTTCACAGGCCTTTGTTAAAGCAATGATTTCAGCAGCCTGAGCTGAAAAATGATGTAGTTTCCCTGCGCAGATTATTTGGTCTGGGAGTGAAACAACAGAAAATCTGCACAGGTTTTTTCCATTCGGTGCTCTTGAACAAGAGCCATCAACAAACCAGACCTCCCCTGTGGGCAACGGGGTATCTATTAGATCTGGTCTGGGTAGGGATAGTGTCTCTGCCTCTGTTAGGCAGTTGTGGGGTGTTCCATCATCTGGACATGGTAGCAAGGTTGCTGGATTCAGAGTGTTGCAGCGTGTGATGGTGATATGTGGTTGCGAGAGTAGCAATGCTGTGTATGTTATTTGTCTTGCAGGCGACAGGGCAGTCAATTTGTTCTAGAGCAAAAGTACGTCAACTGCATGTGGTACCATTAGTGTGGTGGGGAGAAATAACACTACATCCGCTGATACTTCGACCGCCGTGGCTGCTGCGCACACAGCCTGTACACATGGGGCAAYGCCCTGGCCACAGTATCTAGTCTTTTTGAGTAAAAGGCAAGGGGTTTTTGTTTGTCACCATGTTTTTGTAGCAACACTGAGACCATGAATCCATGTTTGCAGTCAACCATAAGAGTGAAA
>NW_013953870.1:59953-62832 GCF_001266775.1 Austrofundulus limnaeus
GATGACTTCCTGTTTTACAAGCTGCATTTTTTCTTTGCTGACTTTGTTTCCTGTTTCTGATAAGAAGTTTAGCAGTTTCAATGTGTCATGTTCACAATGAGCTTGTGTGTCAGAACATAGAAGCAGGTCATCTACATAAATCAAAAGTTGACTGAAGTCAGGGGTAAAGTTTTTTAAACATGTTGTAATGGCTTCAGTAAAAATAGTAGGGCTGTCAGTAAACCCTTGAGGTAGGCGTGTGTAGGTGTACTTCTGTCCATTGTAAGTAAAAGCAAACCAGTATTGTGAGTCGGGGTGGACTGGTACTGAGAAAAAGGCATTACTTAAATCAATTACAGTGAACCACTGAGACMCTGTTCGAACTGAGTTTAAAAGGGTATGGGGATCAGGGACATTTGGAGCTCGTGGTTCAATGGCCTGATTTACAGCTCTCAAATCCTGGACTAACCGCCAGGTTTGTTTGTTTGCTTTTGGAACAGGAAAAATGGGTGGTTACATGGTGAATCATTGCATGGGATTATTATACCTGCTTTTAACAAATCCTGTATTACAGGTTGTACACCTTCTACTGCTTCGGGTTTCAAAGGATACTATTTTATTTTCGGTCTGAATGATCCCTTTGGCTGTATTTTCACAGGGGAAATGCTCTCTAACAGCCCTACATTGGAGGGTCCAGTGGACCACTGAGTTGTGGGGAGTTCTGAAACAAAATCCTCCTCTGCTTTCGTCAGTAGGGCTGCTGATTGTCATTTCAGAACGTGAACTTGGGGAGTGGCGAGCAATATCCTAACCATGGACATTCGCCACAAACCACATGGTGGACTGTAAATCCAACCTTCTGTGTCTGGGGGACCGAAGTCTTCACACTGTGAYGCAACCTTTAATCTGGGGCCAGTGTCCTTCCAGCGAGCCGATGAGGCTTTCATCACATTTAAATGTGGGGTGGAGTCAAAATTTTGATGGTAAAATTTTGTAGTTAGTTCGGGAAGTATAACTGTCAAGGCTGAAAAGCTTTGTCTGTCTTTGAACAGAAAATCAGTGGCTATGGTTACAGGTGACAAGTCTGTAAATTTTCTTCCCTCTTGCGGATCTGAGAACAGCATAATGGTTACATGTAAACCTGAGGCTGTAGTTTCAGATTCTGGTCCTGATAGTGGTTCTTTTGCAGCTTTTATTAGATCAGTTGTTTCGAATGGATTAGCCTGATCCTGGGGTTTCACATACAAAGATGCATACATGTTGGGTGTGATGTGATCTAGATAAACTCCTGTTGTATGTCGTGTTACTTTCATGCCTTTTTTAGTGGGGACAATGGCTAGTTTTAATTTTTGCATCATGTCTCGACCTAAAAGGTTAATTGGACATTTGGTAGGGATTATCATAGAAACATACTGAATGTCCCCAGTTTCAGGGTCTCTTATGGGGATGGGATTGGACAATGGTTCTTTGTTTAGCTCCCCATTAGCTGAATTCACCCATAATGTATATTTTGACAATGTGATCCCTGGGATTTTGTCTCTGATTACTGTTTTGCAGGCTCTTGTGTCACATAAGAATTCAACTTTTGTTCCATTTACTTCCAGAACAATATATGGTTGTTCTKTTAGGGCATTTAATAAACTCCATGCTGAAACACATCTATTATATATTTATTGGGGCTTGGTGGGTCTTGTGATGTCTTATCATAAGTTGAATGTGGTTCCTGGTCTAGTCACATCTGCTTTTTCTGGCTTGGAGCTGAAGGATTTTGTTTGTTGCTGTTGGGGCAATCCCTGCTCCAGTGGTCAGGGGCACCACAGATCCAACACCCATCATTATTTTTATTTTTCTGGGGTGGTCCTCTATAACCCCCCGGTCTCCCTCCCCTCTGAAACTGTCCTCTGCCTGAAAATCTTCCTCGTCTGCCTGCTCCTGAACCTCCCCTGCCCATGTTCCCCAGTTGTCTGAAAGGGTCTTGGTTTATTGAGAAAACATCAGTGGAATTATTTTTTGGGTTCAGTTTTTCTGCATGACGCAGCCAATCCATAAGTTGCTGTACATTAGAAGATGGCCAACTGACAAAATGTGTCTCTACCCATTTCTTCAGGTTTGGTCTACTTTGTTCTAGTATGCCTTATTTAAGTTGTTGTTGGTAAGCGCTGTGCTCATTTTCCTCGAAAGGGATTCCACTGTGTATTTTAAAGGCTGCTCCGTACCTGACCCTAAAGTCATCACATGATTCTCCAGACCTCTGCTGGACAGCTCGTAAGTCTGAATAGTTCGCTTTTCTTTTAAATGTCTCACATACTCTATGAGGTTTTCTACAGCCATTTTATAGGCCGCATTCAGGGCATTATTGGCAGTGGGGTCCGTGTCATGTGGGAAAGGTGTACCTTCCCGGTCTCGCCCAGTGTAATTTCCCCTTACTCTTGCCCAATCTTTTCCCAGAGAGGATTGCATTGCTTGTCCTGTTTCATGGCCATTCAATCTGTAGGAGTGTATAACTCCCATCATATCCACTGCCCATTTTTCTGGATCCTCACGTGGAGGAGTAACTCCCTGAACTGCAGCTTGAGCTTCAGCTAAAGTCCAAGGTCTGAAAACATAYGTGACTTTTTCAAGAGGGTCACTAGTGTCCCTTGGATTTGGGTTGGCCACTTGGATGAGAAGGAAGGTTGGTACTGTTTCGGTTAACGTGACCTCAGGGGAGTTCTGGGGTTCATTTTGCAGGAGTTTTCTCACTGCAGCTTTTGCACGTGTGTCATACCTTGGGGCGGCTGTGGTGTAGCGGTAGAGCAGCTGGCTTTGGGACCCGCAAGTCACAGGTTCCACTCTCCGCCATGCCTACATGCCGTTGTGTCCTTGGGCAAGACACTTCACCCACCTTGCCTACTGATGGT
>NW_013953870.1:63832-65026 GCF_001266775.1 Austrofundulus limnaeus
TATATATATCCAGTATGAGAATATTACTTTTCTCTACTAATTTTCTACTGCGTTGTGTTTTTATTAATATATGTGCGCTTTTCTCTGGGTGAAAATTCTCTTAAGCGAGACTCCTTTGTCCCCTGAAGAACAGTCTTCTAAGCCAAATCCCTATGGTTTTGGTCCGGTTCTTCACTTAGGACTAATGCCGAGAACAAAAGGGAGTTTTAAATTCACCAGATATTACGCCTAACTTCCAAATAAGGAGTTATGATTTGATCGAGTCAACCTTTATGTTGTCACCGTTAGGTTTCAGGGTAGACTTGATCCGATCAAGGTCCTTCACTCATACAAATCACTCAATCACTCAGATACTTTTTTAATGTCAAGAAAATCAATTCTTTTTTTTTTTTTAAAAAAACTTCCCACCTGGGGACTCTAACCCCTAAGGACTTCAATCCCACTGGAAGCACAACTTTGTCTGGGACTTTAACCCACTGGGACTTTAACCCACTGTTTGTCTGGGACTTTAACCCACTGTTGCAACTTTCATACTTATTAAATGTTCTCTTATACTCACTAATGTCCGTTGTCTGTCAATAAGTGTGGATGGAGATAATCCGACACTGACAGGGTGGATCAGGACCTACAACGTCGGCCCGTGAAGAAACGTGGTCCTCCGGATCTTTCCTTCAGACTCTTAGGTCTGCCCGTGCACTGGGTTCGACGCGTCCTCCTCCTCTCGTCAGTGTGGGATGTATTCCATCCGGGCCCACGGCACCAGAAATGTTGGGTTTTTTTTCTCTGTAAATAGTCAAAATGAATGTGCAAACAACCCTAGTGAACCAACAAAATCAGACAACTCCGACAAATAGTGAAAATTCAAAAGATACACTTTGCGCAAAGGGAGAGGTTTGATGTACTCAACTTAACAGCAGTTGATAACAACAAAGCTCTGCCCGTTTGAGGCAGCGTGATCGTATTTTATTTAGTTTTAGGAAAGAGGAGTGGAAGAGAACCAGCCAACCAGCATACCTGTTACTTTTACTGTTGCTGGGTGACGGCAGGAAAACAGCTACAGTTATGCAAAATACAACTGGTTCGTTCAGACAACACAAAATAAGACAGTCTGGGAACAGTCTGGGGTTGGGCCACCTGCTATCAGGAACTTGCAGCTGTCAGCGGTTTTCTGCATGTATTGTGGCGGACCAGGGT
>NW_013953870.1:66026-67599 GCF_001266775.1 Austrofundulus limnaeus
GTACTTATGATCTGTTCAATTTGTGTAAATAAATGATTGCATAGTCTTTATGAATCAACTTGAACTCATCTGAACTTTCCCTTATTGTCACTTTTCACTTCGCACAGTCAAGATATTAAAGTAATGAGAAAATACCTTGGTAAAACTTTCCTCATAACCTTGTTATGAGAGATATGTAGAAAGGCTTATTTCACCATAAGCTAACCCCCTACATAACTGGTGGCCCGTACGGGTCCCACACAGTATTTCAGGAAATACTGGTGGCCCATAATTATTAAATATTTTTCTCAGGAAAATATTTTCTGTGCACTGTGAAAATAAACACTGTTTTCTCATGTTGGCAATATAAAGTGTTGCTATAAGTCTTTTATGGCTGATGGTAGTCAGATAATAGCAAAAGCTGCAGATTTGTTGTTTTTCTGTCATTATTTAAGTATAAATATGTCTTTGGCATTATAAACAGCTTAAAATAAGCTCTTCACGGCTTTTCAAGGTTATGACGTCACACCTAGATAAAGTCRCTTTCTCCCTCTCATTATAGCTAAAAGCTATATTTTAAATCCATATTCTGCATGGTGGACGCCAGTTTATGATTTATTTGCATGCATTTTCGTCTGTTGACATTTATTAAGGATCCTTAAGCTAGTTTTGACACCTGCAAGGTGTATAATTAAGCTGGTTGGTTAAATAGTATTTGTACGCGTGTTTCTACAGTACACATTTTTTATATAACCATTCTCCGCTAACATCTTTTATGAGTTGGCCACTCAAAAGTGTTACACTATTTCATTGTATATGAATAAAGTGAGGAGTTAGTTGCATCAAACAGAACTAACGAGGGAATAGCTTCGAGCTACTTTCTGGGCGGATAAACTCGAACGAGACGTCCAGGTGTTGCGGCCAAGCGTCGCCTCGGTCAGCTACAAGCGACCCATAACCTGTAAAAATTGTCGTTAAGCCACATTAGAGAACTCTGTGTGTGTTTAGAGGCAAACTTGAGCAGGTTTGGACTCCGAACTGCTAAGCAGATGGAGACATAGAGGTAAACAGGAGCACGTGCCCGCGCGGCGCGTCCGTGTTCATCTCATCAGCTTAAAGAAGAAGCTGTTTTTATCCGCTGGCGTGGTCAGAAAACTAACGCTGGTTGATTTTGAAGCACTGTGTTTTCAAACTATGTTTAGATACTGTGAMTTTTCATTCCATAAGCTGTTTCATGTATGCGCAATCGCTGCGCAAGAGTGACTTGCTCTATATAAAAATGGGCAGCCACTTCCTTCCAGAGTGTACAGCAGCGGAGGCGGGATTTCCTACATCAGATGCTCTGTGATAGGCTTGTCAAACACCGTTTTGACGTCTAGCTGTCATCCTGCTGGGTAAATCAAATTGAAGTGTCTTTCTTGATAATGTCGGCATCTGCTGGTATTTAAAAGGAATTTTACGCTTCAAAATCATTTTACAAACACATTTTTAAACTTTTCAGCTCTCAAATCAATCTTAAACAAAGTTTAATCAACTCTGTTTATTCAAAATAAAATAAAGCTTAACACTAAGCATTAAATAAAACCTAATTCAA
>NW_013953871.1:0-447 GCF_001266775.1 Austrofundulus limnaeus
CAAAGAGGCTAGCGACTAGCATGGATAAGCTGCCGTTAGCATCAAAGAGGCTAGCGACTAGCATGGATAAGCTGCCGTTAGCATCAAAGAGGCTAGCGACTAGCACGGATAAGCTGCCGTAAGCATCGGAGAGGTTAGCGACTAGCATGGATAAGCTGCTGTTAGCATTGGAGAGGCTAGTGACTAGCATGGATAAGCTGCCGTTAGCATCAAAGAGGCTAGCGACTAGCACGGATAAGCTGCCGTAAGCATCGGAGAGGTTAGCGACTAGCATGGATAAGCTGCTGTTAGCATTGGAGAGGCTAGTGACTAGCATGGATAAGCTGCCGTTAGCATCAAAGAGGCTAGAGACTAGCATGGATAAGCTGCCGTTAGCATCAAAGAGGGTAGTGACTAGCATGGATAAGCTGCCGTTAGCATCAAAGAGGGTAGTGACTAGCATGGATA
>NW_013953871.1:529-6412 GCF_001266775.1 Austrofundulus limnaeus
CTCCTGTACAGCACTTTGGTTTTTATTGTGCTTTATAAATAAACGATGATGATGATGATGATGATGATGATGATTCGCATCATGGATGTGCAGCCGACAAATCTGCGGCAACTGTGTGATGCCATCATGTCAATATGGACCAAAATCTCTGAGGAATGCTTCCAGCACCTTGTTGAATCTACGCCACGAATAATTGAGGCAGTTCTGAAGGCAAAAGGGGGTCCAACCCGTTACACTGATCACTATGGTAACGGGGAGCACGTGGTCACGCAAACCTACGTGAAGCTGACATCAGGCGAAGGCTGGACCGTCTCATTTCGCAGCAGTTTTGWGCATCCTACCCGGCCCAGCAAGGATGTGGCCTACGTGGCCCAGCTAGGCCCATGAATTGAGACACAGCCCGTATGTATGTGTGCATGAGCTGCAACACAACCAATCAAATTAACAAGGTTAAAAAACAACAGAAAATCAAAAAGGAGAGATGAAAAAAATAAATACTGAAGACAGATATTCTCCCAAGAGTAATTTCTTTTGGGTACATAAATTATGAAATACTCAATAAAAAATGAAGTGCAAAACGTGCAATTAGAGAATCACAGACGGAGATGAAACAACTTCCAACTTTCACATTTGAAGTTGCACAAAGAACGTTAGGTGCTACTTTTCCTTTGCTAGCAGACTTTAGCTAACCTTGTGTTATTAGCATGTGTACTGGGCTACGTTGATGATACTTAGCTTTCATACTTATGCTATGTTTTGTCATGCTAAATAAATCCGGTCCTTCAAGTGCATCTACAAATAATCTTCAGCGTTTTAGTTCATGATTGCTGGTGGATGGTGAGTGGGGGTCCATTTCAGAAAGCAGGTTCTGTACTTGAACTCGTGGAAGAGAGTTTCTCTCTGTTCCCATCATATTGCTGAACCGGGTCCAGTTCCATTTGAGGATGTATTGTGTATTTGAAGACATCTACACTGAGAAATATATATTGATAATAATTAGATTGTTTACTGCAGTCAGTGTACTAAGTTTACAGTTTTTAAAAAAAATTCAGTTATAACTCATCAAATGGTGGCGTGGGGGTCACATGTTGCCCATTTCCTTTTTTATTGTTTATTGTTGTTCATGTTGCCCATTTCCAAAACAAAACAAAATCCAATTATTTTGCTATCCTTCAGAAATTCCTGTTACAATTAAAAATGTACAATAGTAAGGACTCTGAGCATAACACTCAGTCGGTAGTTAACCCACAGTGCAGCACATTATTTTGTGTCTTGGATAGTGATTCTGCCAAGCTTAATTCACACATGTCTTTAACAATACTGAGATGTGAAACAACATTGAAATTAAAAAAGACTTCGAAGGGACTTGAAATTCCAAGTTTCAGACTTGGGACTTGACTTGACTGTTGCCTGTCTTGACTTGAGACTTGACTTGACTGTCTTTGCTTGAGACTTGACTCGAGACTTGGGGATAAAGACTTGAGACTTACTTGAGACTTGCAAAACACTGACTTGGTCTCACCTCTGGTTGTACCCATTCTCACTCATCAACATATTGACGCCTGGTCAGGCAGTCGCCTGTGTCCAGTTTTGGATGCGTCAGGTACCCCCCTTGCGCCAGTTGCTAACGAGATGAAATAGAGAAAGAGGAACACGTTGTCATATTTTTGAACAGAGTAGGAAATTCATGACAACTAACTGTCCCAGACCCTCAATTTAACTTCTTTTACAGCCTATCCCCGACCTCAGTACCTAAAATTAACCATTAATCCTGATCCCTCATAATAACCACAGACCCCCAACCCAAAGACCCCTATGTGGCTCAGCCCAGAAAAGCTGCAGGCGGAAATGACCACATCGAGGGGCGTACCCGACAAGTCAAAACTGGACGCAGACGGCACTTGACCAAGCATCAATATGTCGATGTGTCGGGAGTGAGAACGTGTTGATTGTCTCAGTATTTTGTTAAAGGGGACCTATTATGCAAAATTCACTTTTTAAAGCTTTTTTTACTCAACTTTGGGTATGTACTTCTTAAAAAAACAGTCCTAGGACCAAAAAAATGCACCCAGGGGCATATTTACTGTAAGTAAATGTATTTTTAATGTATATTAACAACAAGTTTTATACTTCCATTATTTTGTGATGTCACAAGCCGTACGACAACCCACCGGGACCTGCGTTCAGCCCCTTACCTATCAACCTCCGGGTGAGACGCCACCTCCTCAGTATAAACCAAGTACACTTCACTGCAGCATGCAGAACGGGGCGGTGACGGACCTTTCCGTCAGTCCCATACCTTATATGGAAATGGGACTATTGCATTCCGAAAATGAAGGGGGCGCTAGTGACACTATTTTCTATCGAACACTTTCAACATTAAAAATACAAATTTTACAGTAAGGAAATGGCTACAAAACATGTTATGTCACGTGGTATGTCCCTTTTTCATTTCAAATCTTTATTAAATCTTTGTTGTTTTTGGATATTAATGTTATATTACAGTAACAAACTATCCTTAGGCATTAGGCCTGTGAGGTTAACCTGAGGGTCTGTGTTTGGGGAGGTGGATAAAAGAAATTAAAAAATAATGCTCTAAGTACTTCAACATGAGTAGAAGAAACTCTCTAACTTCTTCCTTTCTTCTTCCTTTGCTCTCTTAATCCCACGTCTTTAATGAGCAACCTTCATTTCCGGAATGCAATAGTCCCATTTCCATATAAGGCAGGGGTGTCAAACTCCTGTCCTCGAGGGCCGCTATCCTGCATGTTTTAGAGGTTTTCTTGCTCCAACACACCTGATTTTGATCGCTGGGTGATTAACAGGCTTCTGCCCAATTTGAAGAGTTAATTCAATCACTGAATCAGGTGTGTTGGAGCTGGAAAACCTCTAAAACATGCAGGATAGCGGCCCTCGAGGACTGGAGTTTGACACCCCTGATATAAGGTATGGGACTGACGGAAAGGTCCGTCCCTGCCCCATTCTGCATGCTGCAACGAAGTGTACCTCGTATAAACAGCCATCATCGTGTTGTTGTGCAATGCGCAGCTCGTTTCACAACAAGCCTCTAATAGGGCAATGGGTAGAGTGTTGGCCAGAGTGCGGCATGGACACTATTTAATTATTATTATTTTTTCGTTTGTTATGAACACATTTTCTTATGTACCTCTATTGTTTAGCTTATTAAAGCCTTGTTGAAGCCTATTTGTTCGAGTTTTTGAGGTATTTTGACTGCTGCTGCTGCTCGCTGCTCTTGAAACAGCATGCAGAGTGAGTGCAGAGCAGAGGAGGGAGAAAAAAAAGAAGAAGCTGGGACCACGACTCTGCCTCTGGGTCTCTCAAATGATTGTACAAAGGAGCTTCTGCTATTATTAGCCATGCTAACGTAAACGCTGGCTTTGGAGGGCGGAGTTAATGTCAACAGATTTTTGGAGGGCGGAGTTAATGTCAACAGATTTTTGGAGGGCGGAGTTAATGTCAACAGATTTTTGGAGGGCGCTACCAACAGAGCTCATTAACATAAACAGCTTTTTTGAACGGAAGTCAGAGCAGGTAGAACTAGAAAATGGGAAATTTTATTATCTGAGAATTATTTTGTGCATTAAATTGAATGAACATCGTCTGGATAGCCCACAGCATACCATAAAAAATTCTAGGACCCATAATTGGTCTCATTTAAGTGCCAGGAGGACTGTGAACTGTTATACTTTGGGGAAACAAAGCAGCCACTGGCCAAAAAGATGGCCCAGCACAGAAAAACAACATAATCAGGCCAGTATGTTTCAGTTTATACTCATTTACAGATCATTTTACACTCCTCTACAGACCAGTTTATACTCATCTACAGACCAGTTTATACTCACCTACAGACCAGTTTACCCTCATCTACAGAGCACTTTACACTAATCTACAGAGCAGTTTACACTCATCTACAGACCAGTTGTCACTTGATCTTACATTGGTGGGTCTCTTTTGTATGTGAACAAGTTTTGATTGTCACTGTTACACTTCTTTATCCACTTTCTTTGCTGTAACTAATAAATGTGTTTGGACCAATTAAGTGAAACTAGATAATGTTCCATGGTAATCTGGTCATTTCTCAACATATGCCAGTGTGCCACGACATCAAAGGTCTAGACTGTTTATTAAACATTACTGAACCCTATATAATCTAAACTGTCTTCTACTTTGTGTTGTATAGTTGCCCTATCTGGAAGGAATCCTTTACATCTGATTTGTTTTTGGTGAGGAACTAATGCTTGGTTGCTAATGGTGGTTGAGGAAATCCTAAAGTAATTATGTAAAACCAACTGTGTCGCCTCATTTGATACGTGAAAAAAAGTCAGACTCTAATTTTCATGATTTCATGAGGTGGTGAAATGAGGCATGAAACCTTCAGATTGTTTGTCATCCAATTTGACTATACCAAACCCTTGATAAACTCATGGTCAAACTGACAATTGGAGTTATGAAGGGCAGTACATTTTGATAAAAGGTAAGCTACTGTAGATGTGCCAATTACTCTTTTGCTTTTGTGTGTATAATTTGACAGCTTTTGAAAAACCCAATTGTTGGGGGATTAATTTCTCTGAAATACAAAAAAAGTTTTATGCTGATTTCTAAAAAGAGCAACCTTTTTGTAACAATCATTGCAAAATGTGATAATGTTATTACATAAGGCTGTTTTAGTGCAGTTTTATTACATTTCGAAGCCTGATTTTATTACGTTATTAGATATTTGGGTGTTGTTACAAGATGCGGTGTTACACGCGTCTTCAGCTTGTTTATGATCGGTCAAAAAGACGCCCGAAATGACACAATCACTGACCCACTGTCTCACATCGTATTGAAGTAAAACCCAAGCTCCAATCCCCACTATCTTGCCATGGAGGCTTTGAGCATGTTCCACACCATAAAGGTTCTACCAAACACTATTATACGTAATAAGAAAAACTTTGCATGAAGACTTCTCTAAAATTCTGCAAAGACCATCCATGTTCTGGATGATTTTACATCCTTAGCTACATTGTTGTGGGGTCGTCATCTATTGTGCAGAGGGTCTGAGGGAAACATAAGCCATGTTTCCATGCAATTGTATTGCAGAGTTTTAGTGAACTCTTAAAATGTTGCAAAAGACAAAGAAAGAGAAAAAAATGTAATGCTAATTATGTGTTTCTGTTTCAAATACAGGTTAAAAAAAGTATAATTTCACCAGATGTAGACGTTACGTGTGGCTGTAATAAACAGAAGTAGAGTTTACAAATGGGAACAAATATTAGTCTTATGTATTTTGTACTCATAAATCAGACTTTGTACTTGTAGATTAAGGTTTGTAACTTTTGGATATGTAAATAGGAATGTGTGTGTGTAAAATAGAGTTGTATCTGTAAAAATAAGATTTGTATTTGTAAAAATTAAATTTGTATCTGTAAAAATAATATTTGTATCTGTAAAAACAAGATTTGTATGTGTAAAAAATATTTACACATACTGTATTACAATCTTTTTTTGTTAAGGTCTGTTTACCGGTACAAAGCAAAAAACTACATGTAAATCTCTCTGCTCAAATTCAAAACTTGCGTGTGAGTTTCACTTTACAAGTACGACTTCTGACCCTGTTTTTCTGCCTCCAGCTGATTGGTCAATGTCTTGTCAATCATAGATTTAACATCCAATCAGAGAACAGATGGGTTTGGCTGTTGTGCCTGCACATCTACTCAGATATATTGTATAGCTGTGTTGTATTTCTATTGGATCATTTCAGTCACGTGACCCCCGCTACAGCCCCGTCCAGGGAAACTCTGTTCATTTTTCTGATGTACTTCACCCATCCATGGAAGGAAAAACAAAAATATGAGGATGTGGAGTTCTTCTGCCTGGCAC
>NW_013953871.1:8081-15503 GCF_001266775.1 Austrofundulus limnaeus
AACATTTAATAAAAATATTGCATCTTTTCATTATTTGTAAATTATTTTCACTGGTCTGTTTTTATGCCTGTCCATAAAAAGTATATCAGAAATATTTAAMCTGTTTGTTCAAAGTCTTATTTTTCTTAATTTTTATTTTCAAGCCTACACTGAGATGAAGGTATCCCACCACACCAGCTGACTGTGAGGAGAGGAGGTCTCATCATCATCACCTCTCAGTACAAGGAGCATCGTGACATCATGTGACAGAACCACAAATATTTCAGGCTGCAAAATATATTTTTATTCACAAAAAGACCATAATTAACATTCAATAAAATCTTTTTACATAAATGATGCATCATAGTTATCTATTTCTTTAATGAAATTATTCATTTACTGTGCAATATCACTGTTTCATAATGTTTAACCCTGAAGATTTAACAGTGGGAGCCAGGTTTGTCAGAGCACAGCAAACATGAACTAGTTAACCCAGAGGTGTTAGACCTTTAATGAAAGCTGGGATTTTCAGTCCAACAGATTCTGCAACATCAAACCCTCTGTCTGCTGAATTCATTAAAATATTAGAAATGTATAAACTACTTGAAATTTGGAATATGTGGACACATTTATCATTGCCTTTCCATTATCCTTTTTCAAAGGCAGATGTGTCGGATCTGTTTTCTTTCAATTTAAAATTTCTCTGCATCAATTCACTTTTTATGTTCTAAACGTTTAGTTGTGTTCTTGTATATGTAGTTGTCATATTGTTGTTGGGTCAGCTGAGTCAACAATGTCCACACCATCCTGCTCCATCCTCTTCTTCTGCAGTCTGATGAGCTGCTCGTATCTCTGCATGTTCCTCCTTCTGTTCTTGGTGGCTCGGGTGTGAAAAGTGGAAGGAACCCAGAGAGACAGAGGGTCACCAGACATGGCTCCAGCTGAGCTCTCAAATAAAAAATGCAATATTTTCACTAAATATTAAAATATTAGAATGTGAATAGCATCAGTGTTTGTAAATAAATATTTGTCAAATACATTTAACATATTTAATGTGATTTGAACAGATTTCAGATCTTAGTCTGGTAAAGACTAAAGCGCTGAAACAGAATTCAGGTGTTTGCATTCACTAATAACAAAAAGTATCAGAAACTCAGGGAGGATGCCAATGTTTTTAACAGTATGAGAGGAAAACAAACTCAGGGAGACTGAGTAAAGTAGAATATACAGTATATGTATTTACAGCCGAGGGGAAAGATCTGGTCTCGGTAGATGATGACTGAGAGGAGCGTTTCGAAGCAGGATACAGTGAAGCAGCTAGAGAGGTGAGCTGGACAGAGGCAGAATAGCAGCTGAGGGGTCAGGTTCATAGGAAGGTGAGCATCCAGGTGACTGTCTATATTTACTGTAGCAGATCTCAATAGGGAGCAGGAATACAGAATTCAGCTGAGTGTCTCTCTTACTGGTGCTGACCCATGAGAGGAACTTCAGAGAAACAGGAGGAGATACTGGAGACAAGTAAAACAAAAAGAAGCGTAACCTTCAAACAAGGAAACAGTTCTCTGGAAGCATAACAAACAGTTTATGTGATCCAGCAAAGATCAGATGATTAGAGCAGCCTTTTAAAACCCAGTGCTGATGAGGAGCAGGGCTGTACGTTAACTTTTTTAGCTCATAGTACTGGTGCTACAGAGGTTTCTGGTTTTGTAGCACAAAACAAAAGGTTGTAGCACCAGCATAAAATGTCTGTTACAATCTCTAAAACCAAAAATAATGCATATCATTATTTAAACATATCAACACACAATAGTAGTGTATTCAATGAAAACACAACAAGAACTACATTTAAAGGTGTTTATTTTATTTAAATGCAAACAGAACCTTTTCATTTATTCATATAGTGTAATGTTTTTAATTCAAAGGTGTGTCGTGTTGAGAAATGTGTGCAATTTGTGTCTAACTGCAGTGTGTATACTGTATGACTTAGAAAAAGGCATGTGCAATACTTTAGTTTCTTTGTACATCATACATCCACAATTATGTGTTTGTGTTTGTGTGTGTCATGTTACACTTCAAACATGTCTGCTGGCCACTGTTTTAAGAGTGGCCTCCAGGTTCTCTTAGAAGAGGACAACCATTTTGCTGCTGCCTGGCTGGGGTCAAATTCTTCCAATGTGCAACCTTCTGTGCTGATTTGGATCAGATCTTCTGTAGTGGACACATGAAGGCTGCTGCGAGTGCTGTTCTTGATGCGGTTTTG
This sequence comes from Austrofundulus limnaeus, assembly GCF_001266775.1. NCBI lineage: Eukaryota > Metazoa > Chordata > Actinopteri > Cyprinodontiformes > Rivulidae > Austrofundulus > Austrofundulus limnaeus. Next base: position 10,321 of record NW_013953871.1, read on the forward strand.
AGAAGAAAATCCTCGCTCACACTGCGCAGCGGAGATGGGCAGTACAAGCAGGATTTCAGCCAGGTGGAGGATGTTCTGAAACATGGAGGAAATTATTTTTCACAAGTGTAGACATGATTTGTGAATGTTGAAAACTCAATTGCTGGCCAAATACATCCAAGTCTGAACAATAAGGCTCCTTGGTGAGGAGTGTCTGCCACAGGCCCAGGTAGTACTTGTCCATGAAGGTGGTCCTGACAATGGATTTCAGTAGCTGCCATTCCTGAGGGACCTGGTCTAGCTGGCATCCACCACTTTGTCAAATGATATAGGAAGAAATATTAGAAGTAATCTGAAATCTCCATTCTTAATCCAAGTTAACAGGACAACATTCAACAGTATGCTCACTTTTTAAGAAGGCTGCCAAAATGTTGGATTAGAACCTGAACTTCTGCCCTGCCGTAGTCCAGTAGGGCATCCTGACTCTCAGGCCATGCATCGTGTTTGAATATTCTGAAGCTGTTGATTACACCTTCCCCTGACTGACTCAGAAAGCATGTGAAGCGCAATCTCATCTCTTCTACTGCGATGTCAACTGCTGCTACCACATGTGAGTTTCTGAAAACACTTTCATTCACAGTAACTTGCCCTCTCAGCTCCATGTCCTGAAAATCATACTAAGAACAAAATAAACAAAAATACTTGGAACTGAAATATGTGGGAAGTATTTATCTGATTATGATTCTACACCTGAAAGGTTACTCTTTCTCCCTCAGACTGCATGCTCAGAAACTTCTCTAACATTCCTTCTGGCTTACATCTCAACTTCATCATTTCCATTTCTGACACTGTCCTCTGGAGCTCAGCAGAAGCCTTTGGTAGAATTAAATCGTTGGCCTGTAGGGTCCTGCTGAGACTCCCTAGAACTGTGAAAACATCAGCCATAAAATGGCTGAAGGCACAGAAATCTGCACGCTCCATCTCACACTTTATCTGAAGAACAATTTTAGAGGTTACAGCAAATTACATATTTTAAAGGAACAGTATGTTTAGTAAAGGACTGAGTAACTTGAATAAAGCATTATTTTTCATTTACGTTCGCCTTTGTCTCAGAGATGTAAACAGCATCATTTGAGTTATTGTGAGAGCAAGGTCTCTGATTCAAAGAGGCAATTACCCATGATGCCTAGCGACCCCATAAGTAGGCTCCTAGCCTGGCCTCCTTCATTTTTTGTTTGAGAGAGGAGAGCGAGAGGTAAGTATTGTTGTCGCGGCACCACGCGATTTGATATGTAATTGAGACGCTGTCTCTTTCTTTTACAATGATGCTTGGTGAGGGCGATTCATTGATATTGGTGGAGACGTAGTCTCGACATGAGTGATGATGAATGTGAAGCCGGCCCGTCTCGGCTTGAGCGGACATGCTTGATCTGTTTGGATCAGATTCGGACAATGGAGGTGGTTTTCGGGACTTTTCGCCTTTTCGAACTCAGAGTGTACTCTTGTGTCTGATCAGATTGATCGACCGAAGCATCAGGCTTCCAGTGGTCCGCAACCTGTGGCGCAGGCAAAGAAAGCTATGCTAAGTCTTGGTAAAAGAGGGAGCCATGTTAGCTCCGAACTACTTCCGGCGACGGCAGCCGGTTCGGCTCAACAGTCAAAGAAACAGAGTGATGTTAACGTGCAACACAAGGCTGATCTGACTATAAGTGAGTTGAAATCACAGCTTGGAGTTTAATCAGCTGATGTCTCAGCTCTCGTCGCTGACGAGCGTGGTTGCTACTTTGGCACGAAATTCTCAGAATAATAGTTCTGTTAGAGGACCTAATATAGAGGATTTGTCTGATTTAATTGATCCAGCCTATAATGATGATAGCTGGAAGGTGCCAGACACTGCAAGTGCAGGCAAGCAGGATGGCTCTCAGGCTCCATCTTATTTTGATCCCTCAGCGGTTGCTGAGAATCTGGATGGAGATCCAGTGTGGAGTATTCCACAGGCTGACTCAGAGGTGAAAACTGGACCTGCTATAGCTAATAATTTAGCCTCTATTGTGGATTTGGGCTGTATAAAAAGAATAAGTGAGGACTCGGTGAAGAGTCTTACTGATAAATACCCTCGTCCCAATAATTGCAATTTTAAGCTTTTGGCACCCAAAGTTAATGAGGAGATTTGGACGCAGCTGCATAAAAGGGTCCAGCAGTCTGATTTGGGTTTTCAGAAATTACAGCAGACGTTGGCCGCTGGGATGATTCCTGTACTGCGTTTGGCCTCATTCATGGCTTAGCTGCCAGTGGCGCAGTGAGTTCAGCGCAAGATGTTGTTGTCTGATGCTATTAGCCTGTTAGGGCATACTATGCACTCATTGTCGGTGAGGTGACGTTAATTAATCCGGCCAAGATTAAAAGGAAAATACACCTGTTTGTGTTTCATTGACATGCCAGTTTCAGCAAAATTGTTTGGTGATGACTTGGTCAAGCGGATCAAAGAGATAAATGAACTGGCTAAGGTGTCTGTTGGTTATTCTCACCTAGGTGTTCCTGGGAGTTACAACAACAGCAAGTATAATGATTTCCAGACTGCTAGAGGAAGCGTGAGCGGCGCCGCCGGATTTGGCGGGGCTCGTACTCCCGACGAGGGTCCCAGAGAGGAGCCTACACCAGCTTCAAGATGGGAGACACCATGGATCAGAGGGGACAGGCTGGCAAACCCCCTGAGCGTGATTGACAAACGGGTCAGTGGACCACACACATGACTGCTGGTAAACTAGCCTGTTGCATAAGAGAATGGGAAAGCATTACACCAGATCAGTGGGTTTTGAGCTCTGTTTTGGGCTATTAAATAGATTTTGTCACTGAACCACTTCAGCTGTCAAAACCATCAGAAATTCAGTTTTCAGAGTATGAGTCAGATCTGCTTGATCTGGAGATTCAGACCATGATAGCTAAAGGTGCTGTTAGGACAGCGGAACCTGTTTCAGGCCAGTTCATCTCTAATATTTTTGCTCGACCAAAAAAGAATGGTAAACTCAGACCTATTCTACATCTGAAGGGGCTGAATAAATTTGTTAGATATGAGCATTTCAAGATGGAGCTGTTTTCACAACTACTAGACATTATCCAAGAGAATGATTATTTCACATCTCTGGATTGCGTGATGCATATTTCAGCATTCCGATTCATGCAGACTTCAGAAAATACCTCAGATTTTATTGGAGGGACATTCTGCATGAACGTCAGGTGTTACCATTTGGCATTAGCTCAGCACCTCGAGTATTTACAAAAGTAATTAAAGCAATGTTTGCTTGGTTCAGACAACATGGCATCCGTTGCACTTTTTATATTGACGACTCATTGATCATGAATCAGGTGTTATCGCAGAGTGTTGCCCAGACTCATCTTCTGGTTACAAAGTTGGAAAAGCTAGGATTTTATATCAATTTTGAGAAGTCTGTTCAGGTTCCCACTAATAAGATAGTGTTTTTTTGGTTTTGTTATTGACTCTGTAACATTCAGAGTGTATCTGGCTGACAAACGGATAGATGCCATTTTGGCAGAGGCTCACGTCATACTTACAGCAGACAAGATTACAATCAGGCTGCTTGCCAGATTTGTTGGCATGATTATCCACAAGAGGGGTGGCTGTGGATCAATGGTAGGGCAGCTGACTTGGGACCAGAAAGTCACAGGTTCAACTCCCCACCATGCCTACTGTCGTGTCCTTCATCAAGACACTCAACTCCCAACTGCTTATAAATATCCACTCACTGCTCCACTTAGCTGTCTCTCAAGTGTGATGCGTCAAATGCAGAGTGCAAACATGCACTGATGACAAAGTACATTTCAATTCAAAATGAAATAGTTTTAGCATTCACAGCAGTGCTACCTGGTTCATTACACTACAGACGTATGGAGCGGGAGAAAATTCAGGCTCTGGCTATAGGTAATGATTTTGATATGACTATTTGTCATCCTCTACTGTGGCTGAGGTCAACTGGTGGGTGAATAACATAAAGGTTCCCAATGGCAAATTAATCCGACAAGCAGATATTTCAGCCTGAATTCAGACAGATGCCAGCATGGAAGGCTGGGGTGGTGTGTTTGATAACTATAAAATACTGTAGGTGGGCGTTGGTTTACATCAGAATCCCACAAAAATTAATTTTCTGGAATTGTTCAGTGTGTTTTCTGTCTTAAGGCTTTTTCAGTCAATCTTGTGATATTCATGTATGTATTCAATCTGACAGTACAGCTGCAGTGGCTTACATTAATGAAATGGGGGGCATGGCCTCAGAAGAGTTGGATAACCTGGCTGCACAAATCTGGAATTGGTGCATGGACAGAAACATTTTTATTACTGCACAGCATGTGCCTGGGAAACATAACTCAGTGGCAGACACACTATCTAGAGTGTTTTCAGATGGTTCAGATTGGAAACTAAAACCTGAGATATTTTCTGGAATTTGTTGTCAGTTTTTAAGCTCCCAGACATAGATTTTTGTGCTAAAAGGCACAATTTTCAACTTGATAAATTTGTGTCTTGGAGGTTTGAACCTGGGGCCTGTGCATGTGATGCTTTCTCTGTTTCCTGGACAAATCATCAGCCATACTGTATATCTATGGGCACAAATTTTAGTCTAATAGAATTTGTACTTGTAAATCTGACGTTGTATTTGTAGATTAAGATTTGTAATTTTTGGATTTGTAAATAGGAATGTGTCTGTGTAAAATAGATTTGTATCCGTGAAAATGAAATTTGTATCTGTANCATGCAGAGCTACAGTGCAGGTGTGCAACCAGGAAGTGTTCATCATTAAAGTGAAGGTAAGACCCACGTAGTTAGTGGAAAGATATTTAAACCTGATGTTTTGACTTGGATGCTTACAGAAATATTCATCATATTAATGTATTGTTGACTGAATAATGAAGCAGCACTCAGATGATAGAAAAATAAACACATCACAACATTTAAAGACAGTGAAAATAAATGTTTCGGTCAGATAAAGAGATACTGAATGTTTAATGTTTGTTACATCATGTCTAGAAATATATTTATGCTACAGCACTTGCTCAAAAATATATCAGCTGACAATTATTTCTGATACAAAATTCTTTCTGCCATTAACGAATGAAACATCTGAATTCTGTTTCAGAGCTTAAGTCTTTACAAGATTGTCAGATTATTTAATCTGAACTCTGTTAATATG
>NW_013953871.1:17495-27151 GCF_001266775.1 Austrofundulus limnaeus
CAGATACAAATTTTATTTTTACAGATACAAATCTATTTTACACAGACACATTCCTATTTACAAATCCAAAAGTTACAAATCTTAATGTACAAATACAAAGTCAGTTTTACAAGTACAAATTCGATTCGACTAAAATCTGAGCCCATATATATCTTTCCACCTTTCTGTATGTTAAGTAAGGTGTTGATGAAAATCCGGAGGGATAGAGTTCTAAGAGCTAATATTATTGCTCCATTATGGAGAACAGCAGCCTTGGTTCCATCTGTTGATTGATGCTCTTATCTATTTTCCTGTTAGGCTTCCACGCCACAACGATAATCACCGCCTGCAATGTATCAGGAGTACCCTCAAACATCAGGGACTTCAGGACTCAGTCATTGATGTCATCTGTTCCAGCTGGCGACTGGGAACTCAGAAACAGTATTTGTATGCATGGCGCAAATTCCTTGTTTGGACTATTGGACAATCATGCTGTGCCACTGAAGCGACTGAAACCACAGTGATTGCATACTTGGACTTTCTTAAAGAGAGTGGGAGCTCATTTACAGTGATTAACACTCATAAATCATGCATACTTCAGACTTTACAGGTTTTAAGTGCTACGTGGGTCTTGAATCCTAGGTGGTTGCCCAGGCACATGAAAGGACTATATCATTTACAGCCACCGAGGCCTCGTTACATTCGGACATGGGATGTCAGTAGTGTTTTGACTTATTTATCTTCTTTGTTTCCTCATCGAAGTTTAAGTTTGAAAGATTTGGCATTGAAGCTTACAGCATTGCTGGCATTGGTCACAGCAGCGAGAGCTCTGACACTGGTGGCATTAGATTTAAGTTATCTGTAAGTAGCAGACGATCACTCTAAAGTGAATTTTTTAATTTATGAACTCACTAAAACAAGTAAGTTGGACAAACCGATTCAGGAGATTCTTCTGGAGAGATACTCTAAACAAGAAATTTGTGTTTTGGACACATTGTTTGAATATATTTGTCGCACTTGGGAACTAAGGATGTCAAGTAGATTGTTGATTTCATACAAGACATTTTCTGCGGCGTCTACATTGCACTATAGCCAGATGGCTACGGACAGTGCTCATTCATGCAGGAATTGATGTGACTGTTTTTAAACCCCACTCTTACAGAGGAGCTTCTGTTTCAGCAGTATTTAACAGTGGCTTTTCACTGAAACAGATTATGCGGACCGCAGATTGGACTTCAGTTAAATACGTTTAAAAAGTTTTATTACCGAGAGTCCGGGGAAGGGACTAAGTTCTCGGATAGACTTTTGAGTTGTCAATTCAGTTGATCTTGTATTTTCTTTCTTAAAATAAATTTTGTTGGATTGCATCTCCATTGAGGTTGTGTGGTTGAATCCTGTGAAATAGTCCACACAAGCAGTGTGATTGTCATCAGCTTTGAACATGCTGTTTACATCTCTGAGATGAAGGCGAACGTAAATGAAAAATAATGCTCCCTCATCCCAGCAGGTGTGCAGGATGAGGGTCATTATTTGAATTGTAGTGAGCTTGAGGCTCAGAGAACACCCACCACTTTTTTGAGCTAGATTTAGGGGTTGGCTGAGACCCTCCCTTTTTAAAACTTTGATGACAATCACATGTGGCGATGAAAAGTGAAGGAGGCCAGGCTAGGAGCCTACTTATGGGGTCACTAGGCATCATGGGTAATTGCCTCTTTGAATCAGAGACCTTACTCTCACAATAACTCAAATGATGCTGTTTACATCTCTGAGCCTCCGGTTCACTACAATTCAAATAATGCCACTCATCCTGCACACCTGCTAGGATGAGGGAGCATTTTTATGTACCTTTTTGGCCCTTCCTTTCACATCAGGACAGGAAGAAGCAGCAGCCAGGTGGCTCATGTGCTGGATGGTTGCTGCATATTGGCCACTTTCCTGTTCATCCTGTCCACCTTGCTTGAGAAGTACATGCAACGCTCGCTCAACATGTGGAATCTAGCGTGTGCCTTTGAATAAAAAAAATTACCATTTACTTTGAAGATACATGATAAGCTGCAACAAGCCAAAGTAGCTCAACCAAATAAATATTAACTCAAAAAAGTATTAGAAATGAGTGTGAACATATTTAACCCTAACTCTTCTTCATTACTCAGTGTTTATTTAACCTTTGACACTTGAAGGGTTGTTGATGGTGACTCCCAGCATTTGGCCTACAGCATGGAGCTCTCTTTGAGATTTTGGGCTGAAGTGGTATGTTTTCCACAGTAGGTGGAGGAGATCATAAACTTTAGCAACCAGGGGCTCTTTCTTTTGGACTGTCAGTATTGCCAATTCCAACCTAAATGAACGACAGTGTAGTATTGGCTTAAAAATACATTTCATTTCTAGTATATTACATCATAGCTTGTTCCTAAAAGCTGTATTATGATGTAGTAGTTGGGCTTAAGGTGAATTAAGCTTCTCCCACATCTCTCATACACAAGGTTATGAGGAAAGTTTTACCAAGGTATTTCTCATTACTTTTAATATCTTTGACTGTGCGAAGTGAAAAGTGACACAATAAGTGAACGTTCAGATGAGTTCAAGTTGATTCATAAAAGACTATGCAATCATTTATTTACACAAATTGAACAAATCATAAGTACATTTAATTGTGGGTATTCCTATAAAAGGTGTCAAAGTTAAATGAGATGAAAATCCGCGACCGAATTTCAATTCACATCAACTCAGATTACTTATATAGAACAGTAAAACGTCAGCTCTGATGTTAACAACCAAACAATTTTGCTGGCACTTTCAGCTTAAGTTTTGGCAAATAAAGACAAGAAAAGGAGGAAAGTAAGGTTAGTATTTCTACTACTTTACTTTATCAAGTGTGGTCAACCGGATCAGCACGTCCCTTCTGGTCACTTAGATTTCCACATGACACGTCATCCTGAACACGTCAGTTTTACCTGGGGATGACTTCTTAAATCACCCCCGGGGTAGGAACTGTCTCACCCCCGATCAGTCAGGGAACTTTTATCGGCTCGCTTACTGGTCCTTGGCGAAAAAAGTGTTTTCCAGGTAACTTTTCGTCTGTTTCAGTCCAAGCCAGAAAGATTCAAGCTGTACATCCGGTTCCTTCTTTCAAAATAAAATCTCCTCTCGGGAGTTAAAAACACACTTAGAGACTTGAAGCCTCGGGGTGGGACTGGCTGGCGTGCCGAGTCCCGGCTGTTAGATCTCCCCTAGTTAGCTCATGGGCTAAGACCTAAAAGCCAAACTGAGTCTCTCCCGAGAGAGAAACTCAGCTGTCTTACCAGTTGGAGTCAGGAAGAAGAGTGTCCCTCAAAGACGTCCATGGTTAGTAATAGAAACGGACGATCTTTGGTTCCGCCCTCAGGCATAGAGATGAGTCAGAGAAAGAAAGAAAGATAAAGACTTGCCAGCCAGGCGCCAGTCAAGGTTAAATTCTGTGGTTGTTCAACAACAAGATGATAACCTTTCTTCAGCTTTCTTCTGATAGACTCTAAGAGAAATCACTGCAAAACATTTATAATTAATTAACATTTCTGTCTTATAATCAGTTCTGAACCTTCTGTTAGTCCAGATAAATGAAAGATTTTCTCAAGAAAAATCCACAATTATATTACTGTGTTCATAGTAAAATAAAAACAGTGATTTACAGAAAAACACAATGAAAACATTGTAATGAGATTCTCTGATTTTTTTACACCATTATTAATCTTTTAGGCACGATAAGAGAAAAGAAGTGGTTCTACTTTTCTTGTGACAGTCATTATCATGATTTAACAAATGCATAAACATTCTTAGTTAAACAACAAATGAATCACGAACAGAAGAGATTGTTCTGTCCATAATCTGATTAAGAGAACTGAGGAATTCTCTTCTAGGTTAAAATGACCTGTCATGGCCTAAATTGAGTTCAGTTTGTGACAGAGTTCCTGTCCTCTTGTCAGGCCTGTCCGATGTTGTACCTGTGCGGCATGCAGTGAAAAGGAATTACATGCTCTCCAACCTCTTCCTTGAGCAGAGCAATAACACCTCCACGATGTCCCATGTTCACTGCTGCGCCGTCTGCTCCAAAGCCTACCAGGCGGCCCATCCCGTCCTCTGCTCCCAGATTCTCAAAAGCAGTCTTGGTAGCTTGCAGTACTCCTAAATTAAAATAAATAACATTAATCAGACTTACAAACAATGCAATTGCAAACTGTAATTATCATTTAAAAATGTGTTTTGTTGGATTGCTTTAATCAATTTTTGTATTTATTTTGTGCACTTGTTTATTAGCTATTTTTATCTTTTTATCTGCTCAGGATAATGTAAATTTAGCCATTCTAATTCTGGCATATTTATATTCATGCAATAATGGTTAATGTGCATTGTTCTTATAAATAAACATTTTTAATTAAAAGAAAATCTGCTTTAATCTCCACCAGCCCTCTACCAACGATTAGCTTTCCCACCATTTGGCTGGTGTTAATTTTCAACAGTCTGTTTAACCCTCTTTTACAAGCCAAAGCGATTTAGAAACATGTATGTTACTCACCCAATGCATGACTGTGTTTTAGCTCTTGCTGCCCAACTAGCTTGTTCGTAGGTTTTCCTTCTTGTATGAGGCGCACATAAACTATCTCACACTCCCTGTTTGAAACCTCTGTATCGCTGTCGATCATGACTGAGATGTAGCGGGCTCGTCTGATTTCTTCAGTCAGAGCGGATTTCATTTCTCCGCAATGGTCGAAATCATCTCCCCACATCGGACATGGTTGTCATAGGATGGAGTGATATCTGCTCCATTCTTTTTCCAGTGATGTCAAACTTCTAAATTTAGTAAATGGTAGCTCTTCTTTTGCGATGCAGTAAGCCACATTTATCTTCATCTTTACTTCTTTCAGTGCAGCTTTGTCTGTTTTCGCCGCTCCTATCTTCAGAAAGTGAAGAACCGTACCAGCACGCTGTGGTTGTTGCTTTGATTTGAACGCATCCCTGGCCAGAATGTGTCGATGTGACATGTGGTGTTTTTTAATATTGTCCCATTTAAAGATCTTGTTTCCCACAATGTACGAGTTGTCCGTTTTTATCTTTTTCGGCGCTTCAATACAGTACTGACAGAAGAGTGTGGCAATTAGTGTTTTTCWCCTGTTGATCCATGATTGGCTGACGCTCTGAGGAGCGCAGCTGCAGCAGGTTCCACTGATGAGCACCAGGGGTTTATTAGATGGCACTGAAGAACAGGACCTCGCCGGCGCAACACATATCTATGTGAACTCGTTCTTGGTCCTGTGAACCCATCTGGAAGATCTACTCCCCCTGCTCATCTGCCTGTCTGCCTCCAACTAAAAAGAGAAATACTCACCTGCCTCAACTCACCTGCTTCTCAGCCTCGCACCTGCAAACCAGAGATTACCAAACTTACCTTTGTGGATCCTCGTCCTCTTCTCCGAGCTGCTCCYCTGTTCTCCCTCCGTAAGCAAATCCTTTTTTACTCATCTCAAGATATCTACTACACTTAATCATCGATACTCACCTGGCCTCCTTTCTTTACAGCTGTCCCAACCCGTCCCCATCCTGTGCACTGTAAATAAAAACACTTATTGTTTATTTGGTCTCATGTGTTGTTGTTTCGTATCAGATCYGCTCCTCTTTGAACATTTCAATATCCTGATAAAGAGTAGCTGTGCGTTAGCATCGTAAACGAGCCATGGAAAGTCTTTTTTCCACTCTGCGCTATACTTATAAACTTTGCCCTTCTTCTCATACGTACCTTCGTTTGGTGCCGTTTTTGCTTCTTCCTGAGGGGTTTGTTTGGTTTTGAAACTCGTTAACGGTTTGAAATATCGCTCCATTTTTCCATCCAAAACATCCCGCTTACCGGACGCGATGCGCATGAGCATACCATACCACTTAGCAGCGAACTGGCATGCAGGAATTCTGGGAATTGTAGTAGGGTATAAGGGTAGTTGTGATAAGTTAACGCTTTGTTATTACAATGGACTACAATACCCATGTAGCATAGTGACGTGTCACAGCTTCGCATGTTACAAATTCCTAATGAGAAGAAAAGGAGCTTACAAAGTTGTAGCACCAGTGTTACTTGAAAAAAAGCTTGTAGCATGGACAGTTTTTTCATAGCATGTGTGACATACAGTATATGTCGCACTGTACAGCCCTGAGGGAGATGAGCTGCAGCTGATCAGCCAACACCCATCACACCTATTAATAAACTCTAAATAAATTTACCAAGCAAACAATACATCTCAACTGAAACAGGCTTTTTATAATAAATGTGAAACAATATCTTAAGCAAATAAGTTAACATTCATAAAAGATAAATACTGCTTATTACCTGATGACACCTGTAGCTTCAACCTTAACAAATAAAATAACATTTTTCTCAATCTTCAAATAAAAATAATTACTCTCATTAAAACAAACATAAGCTGCACATTTTCACACCTCGTTCCGCCTTCCAAGTGTGCTAATTTAAAGCTGCAAATCATCTTCTCTTGCTGTATGCTCTCTCATTTCACACATCTTACCCTGTGCTTCAGTTTCATTTGACAACTTGCTCATGACCAGTGGCGGCTCCAGAAATTTTTTTCTGCAGGTGCTAGGGGGGTGCTTTTTAGCATTTTTCTGGTGAACAACATCATGCAGCGTAGCCATAACAGCTGGGAGAGTTTTTTGACAGCACGTATGGAATCATACTGGCATGCCCAGCAGGTGTCACTGAGTCTTTTAAGCTCTAGGCGCTGTCCCACCGACAGCAAGTTCCTCCTGCTTCTTCAAAAAAAGATCATGAACAACAGACCCAGAAAAAACTTGTAAAGCATTTGCAAAATCTCAAAAAAATCGGCTGCAGCACCAGTGTTATGTACACAGTCTACCAACACAAGATTCAGCCTGTGAGCATGGCAGTGAATGTACACAGCTTGCGGCACGTGTTTTTTCAACTTTTCTTGAACTCCGTTGTTGCATCCGGACATAACAGCAGCACCGTCATAGCACTGTCTGACACAGCAATTTATATCAATGTTACAACNATTGTTTATTTGGTCTCATGTGTTGTTGTTTCGTATCAGATCTGCTCCTCTTTGAACATTTCAATATCCTGATAAAGAGTAGCTGTGCGTTAGCATCGTAAACGAGCCATGGAAAGTCTTTTTTCCACTCTGCGCTATACTTATAAACTTTGCCCTTCTTCTCATACGTACCTTCGTTTGGTGCCGTTTTTGCTTCTTCCTGAGGGGTTTGTTTGGTTTTGAAACTCGTTAACGGTTTGAAATATCGCTCCATTTTTCCATCCAAAACATCCCGCTTACCGGACGCGATGCGCATGAGCATACCATACCACTTAGCAGCGAACTGGCATGCAGGAATTCTGGGAATTGTAGTAGGGTATAAGGGTAGTTGTGATAAGTTAACGCTTTGTTATTACAATGGACTACAATACCCATGTAGCATAGTGACGTGTCACAGCTTCGCATGTTACAAATTCCTAATGAGAAGAAAAGGAGCTTACAAAGTTGTAGCACCAGTGTTACTTGAAAAAAAGCTTGTAGCATGGACAGTTTTTTCATAGCATGTGTGACATACAGTATATGTCGCACTGTACAGCCCTGAGGGAGATGAGCTGCAGCTGATCAGCCAACACCCATCACACCTATTAATAAACTCTAAATAAATTTACCAAGCAAACAATACATCTCAACTGAAACAGGCTTTTTATAATAAATGTGAAACAATATCTTAAGCAAATAAGTTAACATTCATAAAAGATAAATACTGCTTATTACCTGATGACACCTGTAGCTTCAACCTTAACAAATAAAATAACATTTTTCTCAATCTTCAAATAAAAATAATTACTCTCATTAAAACAAACATAAGCTGCACATTTTCACACCTCGTTCCGCCTTCCAAGTGTGCTAATTTAAAGCTGCAAATCATCTTCTCTTGCTGTATGCTCTCTCATTTCACACATCTTACCCTGTGCTTCAGTTTCATTTGACAACTTGCTCATGACCAGTGGCGGCTCCAGAAATTTTTTTCTGCAGGTGCTAGGGGGGTGCTTTTTAGCATTTTTCTGGTGAACAACATCATGCAGCGTAGCCATAACAGCTGGGAGAGTTTTTTGACAGCACGTATGGAATCATACTGGCATGCCCAGCAGGTGTCACTGAGTCTTTTAAGCTCTAGGCGCTGTCCCACCGACAGCAAGTTCCTCCTGCTTCTTCAAAAAAAGATCATGAACAACAGACCCAGAAAAAACTTGTAAAGCATTTGCAAAATCTCAAAAAAATCGGCTGCAGCACCAGTGTTATGTACACAGTCTACCAACACAAGATTCAGCCTGTGAGCATGGCAGTGAATGTACACAGCTTGCGGCACGTGTTTTTTCAACTTTTCTTGAACTCCGTTGTTGCATCCGGACATAACAGCAGCACCGTCATAGCACTGTCTGACACAGCAATTTATATCAATGTTACAACGACTGAGGGTCATTTTGATGCTCTCAAAAAGTGAGTCTGCATCTAATCCTTCTGCTGGGGTGAAATGCAAARATTCTTCCACCACCTTCTGTGAATCTGGCTGCAAATGACGAACAATAACAGAAATTTGTTCTTTTTTGCGATATCTTTACTTTCATCCACCAAAATAGCAAAGTGTTGAGCTTCTTTCACTTCATTACTGATTTGTTTTCTTATCATTTCAGCCATTACATTGAATATTTCGTTCTGCACGTCATGGTGAACATACTTGGCATTAGATGGATTAATGCTCAGCTTCTTTTGGACAGTGGGATCAAATTTTCCTATGACATCAAGCATCTCACGAAAATTACCTTTGTTGGCTGAATCCTCTGTCTCACRGTGACTGCGCTGTGCGATTCCCTGACAAGCTGTGGTAGCGCAAACTTTCTACAACACCCATCATGTACCTCCGGTTCTCCTGAACCAATGCTGAATGTCCTTTGTCRAGCATGTTGGGGAGTTTTGATCCACTTGTTTGTTTTAACTTGAATTCACTCCATGCTTCCATTGCAAATTTGTGTCCAGCGCTTTCATGATGGCTCTTCAATGACGCAGCTGCTTTCCGCCAGTTATTAAAGCCGAGAGCGGTAAATGCTGGCTCAAGGTGGAATCTGTGTTCTCCTTTTCGAAAATGCCGACAAGCAAAACCAAACACGGCATCTTTACTCACATTGTATTCCAACCACAAATATTGATCAAGCCAGCCTTTGCTAAAACTTCTCTGTTGCACTCCAAACAAGCGTGATGGGTATTTTTGCAGAAGTGGTCGTCTTGGTCCATCGTGAGGACTTCTGCTTGGATCCTCTAGCTGTCCACTGCTAACACTGTTAGCATTCTCCACAGCAGTCGATGGATAACCGCACAGTTGATCTCCTTCATCCAGATTTATATTTCTCTGTTGGTTGGACTCTGCTTCCAAATAATCACCCTTCTCTGATTCCATCCGTGGAACTTTTGGTTGCAAAAAACAACCCATATTTGCGCTGCGTCACGACGTGTTCCTCTCAGTTGCTTTACGGAAGTGATAATGCGCTAAGTTCAAATCACGTTGCATGATGGTTGTTTTTTTTTTTTACTGAAATTAGAATAGTTTATTATTTTTTTCTTTTTGTCTTTAGAGGAAAATACCACAATAAC
>NW_013953871.1:27161-30722 GCF_001266775.1 Austrofundulus limnaeus
GATGACACCTGTAGCTTCAACCTTAACAAATAAAATGACATTTTCTCAATCTTCAAATAAAAATAATTACTCTCATAAAAACAAACATAAGCTGCACATTTTCATACCTCCTTCTGCCTTCCAAGTGTGCTGATTTAAAGTTGGAAATCATCTTCTCTTGCTAGCATGCTCTCTCATTTCACACATCTTACCCTGTGCTTCAGTTTCAACTGACAATATGTGCTCATGACATTAAGCTAGGAGCGGAGGGAATGAGATAAACCGGAAACATATATACGCTAAAAATTTAAATAAGAAATAATTACTTTTTCTTTACATGCACGCTGCCATGTGCAGAGAAGTTTAAAAAAATGTGTCAGGCAGAAGAAGTCCACATCCTATTATTCCCCATATTTTTGTTTTTCCTTCCATGGATGGGTGAAGTACATCAGAAAAATGAACAGAGTTTCCCTGGACGGGGCTGTAGCGGGGGTCACATGACTGAAATGATCCAATAGAAATACAACACAGCTATACATGTATATCTGAGTAGATGTGCAGGCACAACAGCCAAACCCATCTGTTCTCTGATTGGATGTTAAATCTATGATTGACAAGACATTGACCAACCAGCTGGAGGCAGAAAAACAGGGTCAGAATTTGTACTTGTAAAGTGAAACTCACATGCAAGTTTTGAATTTGAGCAGAGAGATTTACATGTAGTTTTTTGCTTTGTACCGGTAAACAGACCTTAACAAAAAAATATTGTAATACAGTATGTGTAAATATTTTTTACAGATACAAATCTTGTTTTTACAGATACAAATATTATCTTTACAGATACAAATTAAATTTTTACAAATACAAATCTTCTTTTTACAGATACAAATTTTATTTTTACGGATACAACTCTATTTCACACACACACACACACATTCCTATATCCAAAAGTTACAAATCTTAATCTGCAAGTACAAAGTCTGATTTATGAGTACAAAATATGTAAGAGACTACTATTTGTTCCCATAGAGCAGGGACCACACATCTCTGGACAATGGGAAGATGTTTTCAGGACTGTGTTGCTATGCTTGTTAATCCACATGTATGTGTTGTTGCTTCTAGTCACATGATGGGAATATCCAGGATAACTCCAACTGCTGAAACAGCTCATCCATCCATCCATCCATCCATCCATCCATCCATCCATCCATCCGTCCATCCATCCATCCATCCATCCATCCATCCATCCATCCATCCATCCATCCATCCATCCGTCCATCCATCCATCATCTTCCACTTATTCTAAGTTAGGTCAGATCAACTTTTTCTTATGAAATACTTCAAATGTGCATAAAAAACTTTTACGGAAACACGGCTAGTGACTTTGTAATTAATAACTAATTTATCTTGAGTGAAGTGGCACTGCTCTGTCTTTATCCAAAAAAGAAGTCTATAGTTTTGTTGTGAATCATGAGAAGGTGAGTGCAAAGAATTGCCCTTTATGTGTTAATATTTGCATTTCAGTTCCTCCCTATTTACTTTCAAACTGATAGTCACAATATGAGATAAAACAATTGAAAATCACTAAAAATCCATTGAAATTTTAGGTTGGAAGACAACAAACTGATGTCATGGAGTTAAAAGTTTGACTTTTTATTAACTTTTTGCTCACAGGGCTATAAATACTAAACCTATAAACTTATAATTTTTATTTTCACTGGGTGGGTCGTAACTACTATTCAGGGCCTTTTGAGTCCTCATGTCACGGTCAAATGTGATATATATAATACGATAAATATAATTTTAATAATTATGTTTGACTCTCTACAAGAAAACACACAAGATAACTTTATTTAAAAGGATCCATGATTAGTTGTAACATTAGACTTTAATTAATAAACATACATTTTAACTGTAAAATAAAGACAGTTAAAATAAAGTTCAGTTTTTATCATTTTTAAACTAAAAGTTAAAAAAATATATTACATGGACGGGGCCATTTTATTTATTCATGACCTATCCACATCATCATTTACCCAGAATGCTTTGTGTGTAAATAAAATGGCTCCGTCCGGGTTAAAATATAGTTTTAAAAATTTACAAAACTAAAAAGCCTACAGTATTTTTACAGTCTTTATTTTACAGTTAAAATAAATGTTTATCGAATAAAGTCTAATGTTACAACTAATCGTGGATCCCTTTGAAAATAATTAAATTTCATTTTAAATGGAACTTGGGTTTACTGCCATGTGCCCATTCTTGTTTCTTGATGTTATGTAAGTTACAATTACAAAAACTAAAATACCATTTTTAAAACATTTTTTTAATAGTACCATTTATAATAGTGATCATCCATTGACTTCATTTGTTTCCCATTGAAATCACAGATCATTTTTTCAAAGGAGGCTTGATAAATGTTCTTAGGCTGTGAGAGAGAACTGGTGTACCCAGAGAAAAAAATACAAACATGTATACTCTACATAAAATCAAACCACGACCGCTTGCACCAATCATGTAAAGCACCCATGTTTGTGTTTGCACATCAAACAACTCTACATCGCAATCATTACACAAATAATAACCAATAGTAATAATAATTGTTCAATGTTTTTTCCAGTACTGGACTTAATGACTGAGTCTGAAACAAATTTGCACACCTCCGAGTTCAACTCAATAGCCTATACGCCACGGTCATTAATGACGTATTTCCGGTAAAATTCTTGCCACGCTCCTCCCTTCCACTCCCTGCTTTCTGCCTATGTTTTTTCTGTTAGCTGCTAGTACTAGTCCATGAAAAAGTCACAAAAGTTGAAGCATCTGTAAGCTACTGGTATAAAACTTGAGTTCTGTTGTGTGCCGTTGTGTGCACTAAGCAGTAGATACGATTGAGTTGTTAGTTTTTATCCATTTTCCTCTTGATGAGGAGGTGACAGCTGTGGATCATAGCATTACAGGCAAAACTTATCTTTAAAGTGTATCTTACCTCCCTGTGAAAAGATAACTCCGCCCCAAGGCGAAATTTGAAAAATKCATCAAAGTGGGTAGGGGAGGGGGTGTGGGTGGGGAAGGGTGGTTAGAGATCGGAGGTGTGGCCAGGACGAGAGAACCACTGTTGCCAAATTAGCGACTTTGTCACTAGATCTAGCGACTTTTTAGACCCCTCTAGTGATTTTTTTCCCCCAAAAAGCGACTAGGAACAAATCTAGCGACTTTTCCAGGCGTTTTTAGAGACTTTTAGGAGCTTTGGCGACAGCATTTTCCAAGCACTTTTTCCAAGCAGCGAGCAGTGCAGTGAACCCCTCCCCCTTCCTAAAGCCGTCCGACTCACTGAAGCCTCGTACAGCACCCCCCACCCTCGGCTGAAGTCAGCTGAGAGGAGAGACCGCTGCAAATGAATCACGCATGTGCAAAGCTGTCACTGCTTCTCTGTGGTTTACAAAGCGGAATATACTATTTACTGTAATGTTTTTTTTTTCCTCTGGTGCTGTCTCTGTAAACTAAATCTCTGGACCCAGCTGCATTTCACTCACAAATCAGTCACTACTTCACCTCGTCCTCCCTGTGCCTCGTGACGTCTAACAG
>NW_013953871.1:32711-33544 GCF_001266775.1 Austrofundulus limnaeus
ACAAAAACATCAAAATTAGCACAGAAACAGTACTATATAAMATTTTAGACACATTCTAGACAGTTTATCAGCTAAAAAAGTTAATTTTGGGGTAAGTTACTCTTTAAGATTCCCACAAATTTAATTTATGTGGATCTAAGTATTGAAGTCATACAATTATTTTTATTTAATTAAGTTTAATTGCAGTTCTAAACATCTTTAGTGTTTTTATTCACTTTTTCCTCTTCATCATCTCTCCTATAGCTCAGATCATAATTATTGGCAAACATCCAATTATGCAAATTAAGTGATGACATCATCTAGCGACTTTTAGGACAGCCAATAGGGACTTTTCTTGCTCAGGAGTTGGCAACACTGGAGAGAACGTGACAGCTAGCATTAGCATAATTGATGCTACATGGAGAGTGACCACAGTATTGCAGATAGTTATATCTCTAAACGGTCTGAAGTGGAGGATTTTTCACCCCCCCTCCTCACCAGAGGCAGAGAAAGACTTGATCAAGTCAGCTCAGTCTGGGACTGACTCATGTTGGCTCCGTGGATCAGGACAAGGAGCTCTTTACCGCAGCCTCAGCTGAGCTCTGTTCGCCTCACACCACACCAGCCCCGGACAGAGGAGGTGGAGCGCTCCGACAGCCTGACATAAAAAAATAAAAGCATACAGCTGCAGCTGCTCACAAGATCACTGGTTTAAATCAGGAATAAAAGTGTTTGGTCTTGTTTGACTGAAGTTCGGTCCGTTAGTGCTGCAGCTGCCCCGCTGGCTTTCTGCCTTTTTTCCCCTCCTCCCCTCCCGCTGTGCAGGACGTACTGCTGGTGTGTGTGTGTGTGTG
>NW_013953871.1:34340-37366 GCF_001266775.1 Austrofundulus limnaeus
ATTCTATTCTATTCTAAACCATTGTCCCTGTGAGACAATGATTGTGTATTTGAAAAATATTTAAGGGTTTTTTTCTGTTTAAAGAAAATGTTAATAAATAATTTGTTATTGGCACATCTTTATTATAGATTTGTTTATCATTTTTATGATGGCACAACTTGACCTTTTATTTAACCAGGCAAATCCCGTAGAGATCACAGATATCTTTTGCAAAGGCCCAGGGCTCCTTTATTAAAGACATTAGTGACTGTTTACACTGCAATTAAAAGCTGAAACATTTTTGTTGAATAAACTTTATTTTTGATTTATTCTACTCTTGTCCTACTGAAATACAATGACACTGCAAATAAACTTGCATCAGTTAACTCTCTACTGTATGCATAATTATGCCAGTTAGAAAAAAAATGTTTGGGATGTTTTATTTTTTATTTTTTTTACATAAAATAGACTAAGACTAAAAATGATCAAGAGACATATTAAAAAATATATTAATTTTTAGTTATTTTTTGTTGACGTTGCTATATGGCAACACTGTACCATAGTGGAAATTATTGAAAACAAGAGAATTTGATTTATTAGGGTAGCGCCTCCTTGTGTTGTCTTCATGAAGATGATCCTTGCGCTGTGCTGGGGTCTGTGGCTTCATGACCCAGGGCACCTGTTCTCCCATGTTTGTTCTGTCTTCTTCTGAATGGGTGTTCTGAACTGTAATTTCATTGTGCTCTGTACGATGACAATAAAGGTCTCTCTAATCTAATTTGGTTTTATTATTGTAAAAACTTTTATTTAACAACTCAGATTAAAGTCTTAAAAGTCCCCAACAGCATTAACAGTTAATGTAACTCATTTGAAATCTGAAGCCAATTAAAAATGTATTTTTCAACATTTCATTGGAATTTTTCATTTGAATAATTATTTTCATTTGATCTAAGTGTCTTGATGCTGCTGACTTTGCCTTACTGCTTGTGGAAGCTGATGAAGCAGTTCCTCTCAGCTGTGAGGCACAGGTAGTTCTCACACTTTGTGCACTGCACTCTGACAATACTTGAATCAAAATCAGAAGCATTTTTGTCATTCACACACAACATCAGGATGCAGTGCAGAACGAAATTGCAGTTTAGAACATCCGTCTGGAGAAACACACGCACAACAGACATGGGGGCCCTGCGCAACGTAGTGCGCTACCTTTGCAGTTTAGAAATACACACACATAGGAAGGATGAGTTAAAAAAGAGCTTTGATCCTGTGTTTTATACAAAAAAAAAACCACAAGCATGCACACACACAAAAAAAAATAACACTCTGCAAAAGGAGCAGCTAAGAAGGGGAGGCAACATATGGAAGGGGAGAAGGGGTGCAGGGAGCTGGTGACATCCGGGGCAGAGTGCCTGGACCAAATCAGAGACCTTCAGAGCCCAAACCAGCTGTTATCCGTCAAGCGCAGTTCACCAGAGTTCAGTTCCTCTGTTTCCACCCAGCACGGCCTCCAAACCGGGTCCAGACACAGGTGGGGGTTGGGGAGAGGGAGGGGGTTGGATCAAGGCTTCTTCCAAACATATCATCCAGGGAGGTTTATCAGCTGTGACCAAGGTCACATCTGTGGGAATCCGATGATAGGAATAAATTCTTTAGAGCAAGCAACAGACTTTTCTTCCACTGCTTTAAAGTCTTAACTGAGCCTGTGTTGCAAAAATGCCAATAATCCAGATTAGTTACCATCTCGGCTCTCCTGTTTGAACTTCACCCAGATGTTGCCTTACTCCTCACGCCACTGGGCTGTGGTCCTAGCCAGAACCACATCCAGTTTGCGATTCAACTCCCCCCGTAATTTGAGTCTGTGCGTTCAACGTACGAGAGATTCCATCCAGGGATACTGACAGCTTTTCATAGGCTCGGACCGCCGTCAGTGTCATTCTCATTTTCCATAAACCATAACTCCTCCACAGCCGATCAGCAGGAATCCGATTATCATAAATCCGAATATGAAAACATCTTCAATGTCCTCAATGGAAAGAGGTGCCAGGCAGAACAGGTTCCACCCCCAGCTCCCTGACATGCACCCAGCCGCAACGGTTCCACTGGGACAACTGCGCTCCCCACGCTCTAATCTCAGAGTGGAAAAAATGGTATCAATTGCATTCAGAGACCAGTTGACTAGATCCATGGTTCTTTTGTTGTTGAATGATGGGTAGAAAAAAGGCTTGATCCGGCAGCAAAGCAGGGAAAAGAGGGAGGTTCGGGAAAGAGAGAGCAAAAAGCGTCCGACTCCTCTGAAGGCCAAGCAGAAAAAAAGCTTGTGTATTTGCACCGGCCTCTTTTTGCCATGCCAGCAGGCCAGTGACCAGTGCTGTCCCAATGCACAGCTGCTGGTGAAACTGGTGCAGTGGTCTTTCTGCTCCTCTTCCCAGCCATAGTATTAATCAGTGGCGGCTGGTTAATAGGGGGCGCTGGTTCGCCTACCCCCCTATAGTTTTGGTACACAAAAATAAAATAAAATAACAAAAGAAAATGTTATAAATATTTCGACAATATATCGTATATATGTTTTCTGATAAGCAAAATAAATAATTTAGTTATTGATGTGTAAACTTCTATTTTACGCATGAATGTTTCCGTGTGAGTCACTTCCAGGTCACGGCTGGGTTCGCCGCTACAGAGTCCCATAGGAAAGTCATTGTAAGATTTTGGACATGCGCAGTAAGTCCCCAATGCAAAAGAATAGGACGCCTTGTGGCGTGGGTTCACCCCGTGTCGATGACTCAACGACATCATATTAGTGTGGCGGCCGGCAGGCAGAGATCACAAGATGGACTTTGGAGAACAAACTAGTCGAAAATGGAGAAAACAGTCCCTTAGAGCTAAACCTTTACAAAGCAGAATATATGAGGAGAAACTTAAAGTGAAGTAGCTTGGACTGAATAAGCCAGACAGTAAAAATTGAGCAAGAATGTGGTGTAGTTGATTGTGTTGGTGTTACCTTTGATTTGAGCAGTATAAATAATGGTGAACACAACATAATATAATAT
>NW_013953871.1:38366-39476 GCF_001266775.1 Austrofundulus limnaeus
GTGCAACAATTGTGGGGATAATTTGTTCGACTCGTTTTGCCAACATCTTTGTAAGAATTTTCACATCAGTATTTAAAAGCGATATTGGGCAATATGAACTGCAGCTCAAGGGGTCTTTATCCTTCTTTAAAAGCAAGGAAATTACCGCCTGACGCACAGACAGTGGCAATAATTGTGTAGCTAAGGATTCCTAAAAAACTGTTAATAACAGGGGAGAAAGTAGATCCGAAAATTTCTTAAAGAATTCTGCCGGGAAACCATCTGGTCCTGGAGATTTTCCATTTTGCATGATTTTAATTGCAGAGTTTATCTCAGCCAAAGAGAAATCTCTTTCCAACTCGTTAGATAGGTCAGAACTTAGTGAAGGGATTTTAATATCTTTAAAAAAAAATCATCCAATTCAATAGGGTTAGGTGAGGCTTCGGAGGTATACAGAGATTGATAAAATTTGCCGAAACACAGATTAATTCCTGCATTCTCATAACATTTTACACCATGCTTATCATTTTTAGCAGAGATATCCTGTTTAGCTGAGCGCTGCCRTAGCTGCTGTGCAAGAAGGCGTCCAACACTCTCACCATGCTCATAGTAGTCTTACCTAGATTTGGATATGAAATATTCAGCCTGTTGGGTAGATAAGATGTTAAACTCTGTTTGGATTAATATACGTTTCTTAAGTGAGTATTGTGTAAAAGCACGACAGCATTCCCTGTCTAAATGTAAAATCTGATCTGTTAGCGATTTTAGCCGTTCRATGTTTTTCTTCTTTTTATTTGCACAATAAGAAATTATTTGACCTCTCAGGTAAGCCTTTAATGACTCCCAAACAGTGCTGAGTGGCATCCCAGTAGTCCGAATAACATCAATAAAAAACTTAATTTCAGAAGCAAGCATACTGTATCAACTAAGTCCTCGTCAGATAAAAGTATCGGATTAAGTCGCCAAAGACGATAGACCGATTGCGTAACAGGAATGTCCAGTTTCATTGTGAGCGGACTATGATCAGAAATGACTATCGCTCCATAATCACACTCACTCACTAAGGGTAARATCYGTTTATCGAGGAGAAAGTAGTCAATCCGTGAATAGCTCTTATGAACAGGGGAAAAG
>NW_013953871.1:40476-56964 GCF_001266775.1 Austrofundulus limnaeus
GTATAGTCCCACCCCTTTCTCCTAAAAAAAAAAAAAAAAAAAACGGAGAACCCAACAAAAAAAAAATCCACACATTTGTGCTTATACTGGGGGGCTAAACTCCCTGTCTGGACTCACGCCATAACTAAATAACAATGGGCCTCATGCAAGAACATGTTCGTATTCTTATCCTAAATTTGTCTTACTTTTGTTTGTATGAAGGGTTCGTACGAACATGTCACATCAGATTCAACAAATTCTTCTATCTTCAGGAAAAGTGTGTAAATGAGCTGCGTAATTTCCACCTGTTCGTATCCAGCTGCTCGTACATGCGAGAGGAGATTAGCATAATTACCACCCCAAAAACACCATATAAGGCTATGTTTCCTACCTCAGATACAAGTGTTCATTCATGAAAAATGACAGCGAAAACTAAAAAAATAAAAACTTAACGAGTCCAGAGATTGAAGTCTGTCTGTCAGAGATCCAGAAAAGAAAATCTGTCATTTTTAGCAGGTCAGCTGTGGGATAAAAAGAGCTGCTAAAAGTATAAACATCTGTGTTAAATCATATTCATTTATTCAGAAGACACAGCGCTGCGCACCGTACACCGTACTGTCACCGTACATGACAGACCCCCCACCCTGCGCGCGCTGTGCGGGCGCAGGGTGGGGGGTCTGTCATGGGGTCTGTCCAGATCTTAGTTAGTGATTTTCCACCATTATTTGCAAAAAAAATTATTTAAAAGTCAGACAAAATGATTTTCTCAAATTTTTTTTCACATTTTGTCTCTCATAGTTGAGGTCTACCTATGATGTCAATTACAGGCCTCTCTCATCTTTTTAAGTGGGAGAACTTGCACAACTGGTGACTGACTAAATACTTATTTTCCCCACTGTATGTTGTATAGCAGCATCCATATTTTACCCAGTTAAATGACCAAATACAGTGCAATAAACCACAGAATAGTGAACTTAACTCATTTATTGTTGAGTATGCATTTTTTACTCCATCAAAAAATGTAAAGAAAATACTTTTTTCATGATTTTTGAGGAGTCAAATGGTGAGGCTCCTCCCTGCGAAGAGGTCTGCTGAAAAGGATGTCAAAATTTCCTCTAGAAAGTCATGGGACAAATTTAAACACTGCTATTGGTTCTCTTAGGATCCCATCTCTCTTTATTTGCACTACATCTTAAAATTGGAGGCACTGTGTATGTGTGGAAGGTACTCAAAAAGTTTGTTGCCAATGGCAACATCGTACCACAGTGGGTTAAAGGGTCTGCAGGATCTGGACCATCTGTGAGGGTAAGAAACACAGCAGGGACATAAAAAAAAACTGCAGGGCTCTTGTCCACAGTCCAGCCACCAGCTGACCTGAAACAGTGAACAAAATAAATAAATAAATAAAATAAAAAATTACAGATGTTAAAATACCCTGTGAACAATAAGAAAAGTTTACCATGTTTATAGTCTGTAAATATACAGTTTAATCTTAAAAACAAACAAAAACAGTTGGAAAATAATAGATTAGTTATTAACTATGATTAGATGTACTGTACGTATATTGAGACTCACATGTTTTGCAAGTTGAAGCTATTGTCAATAATTTTATTAACCCTCAGAAACCTACACTCATTCAAAATGATTTATCAGTTTAATTAGACAAACAGATCTGGTTGTACCAAACTTTTTTCTATTTGATCATTATAAAGTTCAGTGAGCAGCAAATATCTTTTCACCAGACATGTGTCTTAGCTCTGCAGGAAATTCCTTTGACCTCGTGATTTCTTTCTTCTTTTTTTTTTTAGCTCTGATTATTATGATTATATTATAAGTTTGTCTTTTAAAATCATGTTAACCAACTTACCACAGGTGAACTCCAGGTAAACATCTCAGCCGTGATCGCAAAAAAATAGGAGGAACTTAAGCTGAATTAGCTGAGTTTTCTTTCTGTTTTTACATTTAAAAAGCTGGATTTCACTTCGTCATTATAGCAGTGCAGTTTAGAGGTTAGCACTGGTGCCTGGGTTTGATTCTCAGTTTGAACCTGGGGTCTTTCTGTGTGGAGTCTGCATGTTCTCATGTTTGTATGTTTTTTTTTCCCCAGGTACTCCGGTTTCCTCCAGTGTCTAAAAATTATGGACGTTAGGCTGTGATTTATTTTGCAAAGGAATCCTCCAGGTTAAATTAAATTAACAAAGTAATAGAGTAATTGTAGTTAAAGAGTATAGATTAATGAAAAAAGCTAATTTGCATTTGTTACAGGCAGCAATACAAGAACGGTAAAAATGGGAAGCTTTGAAAGTTTTTGAAGTTACTGTAAATAAGTAAAAATCTGAATAAAACATTTCAGACAGATTGTTGCCAAAATAATTTTGTCTTATTGAAAATGTAATTGGAGGGTTTATTCTAGTATGTCTAATAAAATGGATGACTTGAGTTTTTGTCATTTTTAACAAATTTCCTCTTGAGTGGCACGAAGTATGTTTACAAAAGAAAATTCAGACTCAGAATTCTGAGAAAAATAGTCTGACTTTTTTCTCAGAATTGTGAGATTAAAATCAGAATTGTTATTATTTTTTCAGTGGCCGTAATCTTTCATAAATATCTATAGCAGAGATAAAAAATAAAACTTGATGCTCAATGTTTGATTTTATCACAGACTGCTTTTTTGTGTAGAAATATTGTTTTTATTTTTCTATTATTTTGACTTTATTTTTATACAAAATTGTCTTGTAATATTATGACTGTTTTCTCATAATATAATGACTTTATTTTTGTAATAAAAATCTTATGTGGCACTAGTACTCCTGCATAATAATAAACTTTATGCTTTCACTCCTAATTACAGTATTATCTACAGTAAATATGTTTACAGTTGTTTAGACTATAGCATTTGTGATCAGAAACAAAAAAAAAACTCAAAATGTTGCGATAAAGAATTTTTTATGTGTTTTGGAGTGAAATACAGAACTTTATCCAATATTCAGAATTTTTCTACAGAATTCTAAGCTGTTATTTGGATTACTCTGTTTATCAGCTGTTTCCCCACATGTACTACAATGTTTTACTTTTTAACCATACCAAGTCCTTTATTTGACACACCAAATATCTACCTTAAGGCTTTTTCTTTGGTTCTTTGTGAAAAGTTGGCCCATTGTCTTGAGTCCAACGTAGTTTGAAGTCTGATAATCCATCAGATTCCATCTGATTTTGTAGCTAAATGGGAAAAAAAGAATAAGCTTTTATTAAATCTGTGCCTAAACTTTAGAAATCACTTGTCACAAGGTAAAAGTAGATTCAACCAGTTTTGGTCTCAACGTACCTTGTCTAAAATCTGCTGCTGTTTGGCAGGATCATTCAGGTCCGTCTCAGACTGAAGCCTCAGCTTGAATCTCCTCCTCGATGGAATCAGTTTTTCACAGATAAAATCCTGTTTTGTGTTACAGTTGTCATCCCACCACGTTCCTGTGGTCGTGTTGACCGCAGCGCATAAAGTCGGGGTGTTACCCTGGTTCTCAGGCTGGTCTGTGTACCAGTTTCTGAAAGTTGTGAGGCTCTGGTCAGACCAGTTGCTCCAAAGACTTCTGCGAAGACCAATCCAGACATTTCTTGTCAGCATTGGGTAGATTTCATTATTCTCATTTAGGTTCATCACTGTGACTAGATCAGTGTATTTGGACATGCAGTAATTCCTCGCAACATCCCAGGTCATAAAATCTTTCACTAAAATGTAGTTGGAGGGGCCTTGTTCTGGAAGAGAAAGAAGAATGAAATGATTAATTAAGCTGTAGAATCAACAAATAGTTAATCTGATATATTGTCTTTTCTAGTTTTTCATACCTGCCTGTCATTTTTTTATTTTGCCCATTGTTCATTAGTTTGAGGCTTATGTTGTACTCTGTATATCAATAGTTATAACATTTCTTTTGATCCTTTGTTCCATTTCCAACTTTTTTTGTGTGTGGTCAAGAGAACAAAATCACCCTTAATTCCAAAGCTTCAGGAGTGTGGCACTCTACAGTTCTTTTAATTCTGGTGTTGCTACTGCAAAAGTACAGCCATGTAGCAGAAATGGCATGAGAAGAAGTGTAGCACACAGGACGTACATTCTTCATTCAAAAGTTTTTATCATATCTGAGCGTTTTTTGTTGTTTTTTTTAAGTTTGCAATGACGAAACTTCTTGGTTTTTGTTTCGCTGTATGGAGGACTGTAGAAAGAAACTTGTAGATTCTACCCTGCTGATTTTTCTGTTTACAACTTGTGACAAATACAAAAATCAGGATTTGTACAACAGGCCATAACATCACCCTCACCCCAATAACCCACACAACTGGGGCTTGCACCATCACCACCAAGACTTGCCAAGTTATCACTTATAAGCAACTTTGGGCTGAGAAGTTTTGTACATTTGGTTGAAAATATTGATAGTCTTGGTTTGTGTTTTTCTGGGCTTATTTGGAAAATGTAGCTGCCTTCATGGGCACTCCTCATGTCTCTGTCAACTAAATGAACATGTCTACTTTGACAAGTTGCAACATTCGTCAACAACAAGATGGTACAGAGAGATCTCACTTCCTATTTGCCTGTTATCTGCTTGGCCTTCAGAGGAGTCGGACACTTTTTGCTCTTTCTCCCGAACCTGTCCCTCCTATCCTGCTTCACAGCTTTTTAAGCCTTTCTTCTACCTATCATCCGAAAACAAAAGGAATTATGGATTTGATCAACTGGTCTCTGAACGCAATTGACACTATTTTTTCCACATTGAAATTAGAATGTGGGGAACATAGCTGTCCCAGTGGAATGGATGCTGCTGGTTGGGTCACTGGTTCTTGGGGCTGAAACCTGATCTGTTTGGCACCACTTTTCATTGAAGAAGTGGAAGATTTGTACATATTTGGATTTATGATAACTGGATTTCTGCCGATTGGCAGAGGCGGATTTCTGGTTTATCGGAAAACAAAAGCGATCCTGAAAGCAGTCTGGGCCTGTGAGAGGCTGTCAGGAAACATGGACGGAATCTCCCATACTGGCAATGCACAGACTCAGATGTTGGGGGAGATAAGTGGCAAACTGGATGTGATTCTGACGAGAATCGCGGCTCAGCAGATGTAGGATTACACCTGGGTGAAGTTTCATACGGGAAGAGGTGAAGAGGTGATGAAATTAGGAACATTTTGCATTTTTTTCACCATTTCAGAGATGCAGTTAAGACTTTAAAATGGCAAGAAAATCGAGGCTGCTTGTCCCAAAACAATTGTGTTTAATTTTCGGATCCCAGCAGCTGCTGGCCTTGGTTGAACGGCAGTTAACAAAAATTCCCGGGAGGATATGTCAACAAAGACTTGATTCTCCCGCTCCCTCTCCCAATATCATCCATGTGGACCAGTCTGAAGGCCGTGGTGGTGGTGAGGGAGATTTCACCGTCACATGGGAAAATGGTAAAATATTCTTTTTTTGGTAAAAAATTATTTTTTGAGAGGTCTAAAAGATGGTGGGTGGTTCACATCTTTTGTTCACATATTTGCTTGTTTCTCATGCAATATCTGGCAACACCTGACACTGAGAACTTCTTGTTGTTATTTTACTTTTTGAAAATTGCATGTATTGAATCAAAAACCATCGTACCATCAAAGCAGACAAAAGGACGAGCCGTCTCGCAGATTTCATCACGCCAAAAACCAATCCAGTTCATCACCACACAGCTCTGCTTTCCGCCCTCATAGTTGGGCTCACCGGCTTCCCAGTGGAAGAAACCACGTTCACCGTCGTACCGACCACCTCCCATGGTCCACTTCCAGCTCTTTGTGTCATCATAAAGCCCTATCCAAGCATGTTTTCCAGGCTCCTGAGCTGCAAGCAGCAGCAGCCTGATGTTCTCGTCTTGGCTGTCCACAGTAGCCAGATCCGTATACACCTCTCTGCAGAAGTTCTGAGCTTCTGCCCACGTCTTTGAGATGTTCATGTAGTGGTACTCTCTGAACATGTTTGTAGATAGAACATAAAGCCCTAAGAGAAACAAAGTTTTAGTTAATGTGTAATAAAAAATAGAGATCCATTCATACAGGTTTTTTAAGGCCCAGGCTGGTGTTGATTTAAAATGAGCAGTTAGGTTTTCTGTAAAGACCCCCCCCCCCCAAAAAAAATGCATAAATGACTATATCATATTAAAATAATTAATTTATGTTAAATTTAAGATGCACCAGTCTAGCTGTTTCAGTTTATATACATATATCAAGGCTGCCCAAACCTTTTCCCCAAAATAAAAATGCGTCCGAGGATTGCAGCCAAACGCAATAATATAATTCATGAAATACAAGTACGGTCCTTTTATTTTACTGATTATGTCCTGCTGGAGTGTGACATGACTTCTTTGTGTTCAAACTAATATGGTATCAGAATTTTATAATTATACTTCTCATTCAACCACAATTAAATTCACTCTATCTGGGAGGCACAATTTATATGGATAGTATTTATTTTTTTACAATAACAAGCTTAATAAAAGTAATGACTTTCTACTTATTGCCTTTTTTAAAATGTAAGGAGTAGAAAGTACAGATGATTGTGTGAAAATGTAAGAAGTAGAAGTAAAAAGTGGGCTGAAAAGTAATTATTCAAGTAAAGGGCAAATACCCAAAAATTCTACTTAAGTACAGTAACAAAGTATTTGTACTTACTTTACAACTCTGGCTAATACAAGAAAAAAACGTAAATATTGTCAGGCAGATGTATCGATCTCTAATAAAAATAGATTTTTTTTAGGCTGTGATTACATATTTTCATTATTTTACCAACTGAAGGACGTCTTAAACGGATTCATATATGCAAATAAAAAGTGAGATAATTCAGAATTAGATTATTACAACTCATAGAGACTGACCTGAGAAAGTGAGTAGCAACAGCACCGATTTCTCCATTCTGAAAAATTAAAATATTTTCAAGACACTGAATATTCTCTGATCAATGGAAAAAAAAAAGGCAATAAAAAACTGATTATTTTGCAACATCACTATTAAAGTATTTAGACAAAGCATGGTTTGGATTAAATGATGTGTCAAAAGTTATGTCCTGATGCTTCTCAGTAATCCAGGTAGAAAAAAATCAAAAAGAAAAAAATAATTAGGTCCTCTGGATGGATTCTTCTAGAACCCATCCAGAGGACCTACTTATTTTTTCTTTTTGATGTCAAAAGTTATGTTCATATTTTTCAGAGTACTTGGATTTGCAACCAGTTTTCTTAAAATATGATTTCCAGCTTCATAAAAATCAAATATGTAGAAAATTCACAAAGAAAAGATTAATCTCATTAGACCTACCTGGATTTGGGAAAAGTCCAGCTGTTATTTCTTGTGGCTTCCTTGCTTGAGTTTGTGACCGGATCGGACTCATCCTCACTTTTATTGCCTGTCACTGCACTTGCTCTTTATGCAAACTCAAACTCATTTCTTTTCGGCTTTCAAAGAAAATGGGAACATCACACACAAACTGAGCTTGTGTTTGACTTTAACCTTGAATTCTAAGAAATAACCACCGATTTAATTACTATTGAACTGACATGTGGACATCATTTTGGTCTTAGGCTGTGTTAAGACTAGCTCATCATTTTTATCAGACTTAATCTCTTTTTCTCCAGATATTTGTTCACTTTTTAAAATTGGTACATTTATTACTTGTGTTCTTTAGTTCAAACTAAAATTGAAACATTTACTGGTCATTTATAATCCTAAAACATAAAAGGTGGGACCATGGGGGAAAAATTCCTAATGAAGCAAAACCTTATGTCTTATTGTATTTTTGACACCATGAACTCAAGATTTAATTTTATCAGTTATTAGTTTTATTGTCTTTAGCTTCATTTGTTTTCTCGCTATCATTTGTCACAGATCTGTGAAAGGGATCAACAAAAGACTAAACTTTTCTGCACTACTAGAGACTCCAAATACACTACAAAATATATTTAAGGGCAGAGGTGGGTAGTAACTAGTAACAATTACTCAGTTACCATTTACTCGAGTAACTTTTTTTGGGGAAAAATGTACTTTAAGGAGTAGTTTTCCTACACTCTACTTTTTACTTTACTTGAGTAATACAGTATTATTATGAATTATTGCTACTCTTACTTCAGTAAATATTATGAATACTCACTGTAAGTAACGTCACTGAATAAAGAACAAACATGTTTTGAACCTGAAATGCACCAGAGACACCTGCAGTTTATGTTGAAGTCAGACCTCTTGTTAGTACACAAGCTTTGTTGTTCTAATATTTCCTATCTGCTGAGACAGTTGGAGGTCAGTACACGTGAACAGTAGATACAGTGAGTGGAATTACTTTACTCTAGTTTCATTATGAGAAAAATTTGACTTAGAAAAGTGTTTCTTCTGCTGAAGTTTATTTTGTTATGTTATTTGTAATAATTTTCTTTATTTTAGTTTTAGAGCCCATTCTCATGCCCCCCGCGTCAAGATATTGACGCTTGATCAAGCGTCATAATGTTGACGTGTGGGGAGTACCCCGCGCGTCCTTTCTGTACGAGATGGGGCGAAGAGTAGAATTACGTGAAACTAACCATCCTAGACCCTAAATTTAACTTCTACTAGCCTTATAGAGCCTAACCCTGACCACAGATTCTAAAGTTAACTATTACCCTGATCGCTCAGGTTAACCACATCTCTCATGTTAACCACAGACCCTAAAGTTAACCATTAACCCCTAACCTCATGTTAACCACAGACCCTAAAGTTAACCATTAATCCTGATCCCTCATGTTAACCACAGACCCTAAAGTTAACCATTAATCCTGATTCCCCATGTTAACCTCAGACGTTGCGCAAACCCGGAAAAGCCGCGGGCGGCAAGGACGGATGCGCGGGGTAACCCCCGTGCGTCAACATGTAGACGTATATATGTTACCAGTCCGACATGAGAATGTGTTATTTGATCTTATTTGAATAATTTCTTGGACGACTAATTTTTACTTTTACTTGAGTAAATATGTAGTAGTAGAAGTATTAGTGCTACTCTTACTTGAGTACAACTTTTGGGTACTCTACGTATCTTTGCTTGAGGGCTAAAAAAGTGGATTTTGACACGTCTCCTTTAATGACTCTGAAACTTAGATTTCAAATTATCTATTCCCCTTCATGTTACAGTGGGCAATCTTTATTAACACAAGTGTTCACTTCACAGATCTGTTATTTTATTTGTGTGGTTATTTCTATTTTGTTTGTTTTTTTACTGTTGTGTTGTAGTTTGATTTGATTGGGAGTGGATTTTACATAAGCCTGTTTAGGCTTTTACCATTCTCTTGCACGTGAAATATGTCATTTTGAATTGTTGTTGTATTCTTTGTTTTACTTCTTATGTGTTAAATAAATACATCAAACATCTGCTTCCTCTACTGATTTGGTTGCTGTTGTTTTTCTTGGATTTCTATGCTTGGTTGCTAATAGTGGTTTAGGAAATCCCTCAGTAATTATGCAAACTGAACGTTGTCACCTCATTTGCAGTGTGCCCATGAGGTGGGGAAATGAGGCGCGTGACCTTCAGCTCCAGGGTTGTTCAGACTATCATCTAAATAAGCAAAGGAGGATATACAGTTCACAGCCTTTATAAATAATCATTTTATCCATCTGCATATCGTTAATCATTAAATTGTTTCACATTTATGGTCCATTAAATTGGTGTGATTTAAACTGACAAAATTCTGAAGCACAACACTTGACACAACATATTTTACTAAAGTTAAATAACATAACACACACACACACACAAACACACACACATACACACACACACACATACACACACACACACACACACACACACACACACACACACACACATATATATATATATTTTAGATACTGTAGGCATTTTTCAGTTTACCTCGCCAGCCTCACAAAACACTTTTTACAAGCACATTGACTCTGAATTGGTCTTTTTTGTTAGACGTGAGTTGTCCAGTGTAGGGGTTACTTTTATATTACAATTTCCGCCACAAAATAAAGTACCAGAAGCTTTATGTTGAATAAACTTTAAATAACTATTTGTCTTTATCATCTTTACCTGCTGCTTCCTTGCAGGGGGTCACTGATGCCCACGTCCAGTTGTTACAGTGTGTGTGTGTGTGTGGGGGGGGGGGGTGACGATACACTGGACTGGTCACAAGTCCATCGCAGGAACATATACAGCCATTCAAAGTTTACAGAGAGATAATTCAATGGCAATATAGACTTATCAATTAGCCTAACATTTATGTTTTTGGTCCCCTGAGAAAACCCACACATGTATGGTGAGAGCATGAAAACTCTAAAGGTCTCTGGCCGGGATTTGATCCAGCAACCTTTTTGCTGAGAAGCAACAGCTCTACCAACTGTGCCACCATGAAGCACCTCTATTCTAGGCCTTATTTACAATGCTGACTATGGTGCTTTGCCAGTGGGTTCTGACGTTATCAGTCCATTAAATGGACGTTATTAGTGGTTATTAGTAGGGATGTCCCAATCGGGTTTTTCTGACCCCCGAGTCCGAGTCCTTTAATTTGAGTATTGGCCGATACCGAGTCCCAATCCGATACTTCTAAAATACATTTTTAAAACGAAGAAAAGAAAAGAAACAGATCCAGGATGTCCCTTATTTTTTATTTTATTTACCATACTATAACATTTAACAGAGTACTTCTGTGAGGTAGCTTGAACAATCAATAAGAAATAAAATAAATTCTTCACATTGAAGTTTAGTGCAACAGTAAGAAATGTCTAATTTAAAATAAGCCGCTCAACTTAAAAAAGAAACTTAACGTGTCAGTGTTATAAAATAAGGTTTTCTGAACTGCACTCCTTAACTCTCCTCCTGTGGCTTCACAGAAGCAAGTGTATGTTTTTCTTTATGAAAACCAACATCTCTACCTTTTCAGGTTTGAGTCTGTTTCTGTGCTCATCAAGGATATTAGCAACAGCACTGAATAGTCTCTCACTGTCCACAGAGCTGCAAGGAGCACATAGGTACTGGGTTGCAACAGCAGCCATGGAGGGGAACTGATTAGCATGTTCTTTCCAGTACTGAAGTGGGTTGCTTTTCTTAGGGGTGGTTTGCTCTGAGAGGAAGGTCTGTACCTGTAGTTCTGCTGATGTGCTACTCACGGACCGGGCCTGTGACTGCCTCTCTTGTAAGATTTCCTCAARGGTGCTGTCCAGGCTGCTGCATGCTTCACTCCGTGGTGCCTTGCTTACTGGCTCTGCTGCATTCCCTGCTTCCTCTAACACTGCACTGGTGGCTCTTGTTGCCACCCCCTGGATGAGGTGTTCCTTTGCCAGTGTCATGTTGGCTGACTTTGTGAAGAAGTTAAAAATACACAAAAATAACACTTTTAAAATCAACATAGGACGAGAGATGTCACATAGCACAGCTCCTCAGTTAGGCCACTGCCTTGATTAAAGATCTAACTATAGAACCATATGTTAACAAAAAGGGAACTAAAAATAAATAAATTTGCTTAATATTGGCGTTGGTTGGTAATGATTTGACTTTATATAAAATTAATGTACAAAAGGTGCATTTTAATTTWACTGTACTTGCCGATCTTTGTATCTGGGATTTATAAGAGTGGCGATGTAGAAGACTGGCTCAGTTTCAAAATCAGCAAAGCGCTTTTCGACTGCCTCAAGGAGAGTCTTCATGGTCTTGATTCCCTGCTCCTCATCCTCCTCCCGAGACAGAACATGTTTGAGGACTAATGAATGAATGAATGGTTAGTTTCAAACAGTATCAATACAATATAAACAAAAATACAAATGACTTGTTATGGCAGGGATCACATCAGCTGCAGTTGCAGTCTCTCTGCTTGTGAGCAGAGAGACTGCAACTCCCTAGTCAACTGTTCAAAGGGGGCAAGCAAGCTGTCTTCTTCATCAATTTACACTGACTGGCGGTCAGTGTTGCTGGTAAAGTGTGCTCAGCTGCAAAGACACTGAGAGCCCGTTTTTGTTCTAGTAGGCTCTGCAACATGTAGAGACTGCTATTCCATCTCGTCTGAGTATGACAAGAGCAGAAGTGAAGTATTAGCAATCTATGAAATGAAGTGTATGAGAATAAATAAGAGGGGGTGGGATAATGTTACGAGAGGGATCTCACCTGCACGTCTTGTTGTAGGCGCTTCATATCCATTTTCAGGTCCATCTGGATGTCTTCAAGGCGAGAGTAGGCCAGTGGCGTGTGTTTGAAATGGCCTACAATTTTCTTCACATTGGTCAGGCTGTCTGTCACACTGCGCTGGGAAAGCAGGCCCTCATGCACGCAGAGTTGGCAAGAATGTGCGACACAACCTACACTCCTCACTCCCATACTCCCCATGGCTTCATATTTGCAGCGTTGTCACGCAAAATGACGTGGACCCGTTGCTTATCGATTCTCCAGTTGTTTAGCATCTTTTCCATCTCCTGTTGGATGCGCTCTGCTGTGTGAGAGCCGCAAAATTCCTGGGCATGCAGGGTTGCACGACGTAAAATAAAACTAGTCAATCCATTGTGCTGTGAGGCTTAGAGTAGTGACATGGGAGACACAGACGAACTCCAGATGTCTGTGGTAAATGAAACATGGGGCACGTCTGATAACAGTTCAAGTAGTTTGTCGTGAATTTGATTTTGAAGCGCTGGCAGTGCTTTCTCAGTGAAATAGTGGCGAGAGGGCATTTCATACTGGGACTCTAAG
The DNA here is from genome assembly GCF_001266775.1 of Austrofundulus limnaeus. Taxonomy (NCBI): domain Eukaryota; kingdom Metazoa; phylum Chordata; class Actinopteri; order Cyprinodontiformes; family Rivulidae; genus Austrofundulus; species Austrofundulus limnaeus. The sequence goes on from NW_013953871.1 coordinate 53,171, forward strand.
TTCTCCATAAGCATAAGGAATCCCGGGACTTCCACAAGAGCAAATGGCTGGTCGCTCATTGCAATCATTTGTGCTTTCTTAGCTGCCTCCTGCCTCCACTTCAAGCTAATGCCGTTCTGTATCTGTTTTACGACAGTCACGGCTTTACGGCAGGCACTGCTGCAAAAATACTGCGCATGTGTTGTTTCGAGACAATTTGAGTCTGTAACACAACATACTAACAGTTATTATTCCCGTTTGTTTTTAGAATAAATATACACATAGACTGGCGACAAGATGGCAGAAGAGAAGTAAGACGTGTTTCGCGTAGGCTCCCGCTCTGACTGGTCTGTTTGTGGTTCTCTACTAAATGTCCTTGCAGATTTGAGCATTTGATCTGTCCGGAATCGACCCCTGAGTGATTCTTGCCTGGAAAAATTGAAGAATGGCGACAAACTTGAGGAAAGGCAAACATTCTGGCTCTGCGGCCGTTAGGCCCGACGCCGCCTCCGAGCAGACTGCAGCTAAAGCCGGATGTTAGGCACCTCTTTCTCCCTTCCGCGGCGAGGTGGACACACTCTCCTTGAAGTCTGACATTCTTGCCGCTATAATAAAAGCGGCTTTGGCTGAAGAGTTTACTTCTATTAAAGGAGAGCTACAAGCGGTGAGAGCGGAAGTGGCTAACGGCACAATGCTACTCCGCGCCGACCTGGACCACCTAAAACAGAGCGTTAAAGAGGTGGAGGACGGCTTGTCAACCTGGTCCGATGAGGTTGTTACTCTACGCACCACCGTGTTGGAGCTGAAAGAAGAAGTTGATAGGCTCAAAAAGAAGTGTGACGATATGGAAGGGCGCATGAGAAGGTGCAACGTGCGGATCATTGGAGTTCCTGAGATGCCAGAATCCAGCTCCACTGTAGCCGTGGCTAAACTGCTAGCAGAGGTTCTACAGTTGGATAAAGTGCCACTGGTTGACCGAGCACATCGCTCTCCAGGTGGGAACAAGTCGGGCGATAAGCCACGGGTTATTGTTGCTAAGCTGCACTATTATCAAGAATGTGTGGAAATATTGCGTCTGGCTTGGAGTCGTGGCCCTCTTCGCTTTAAGGAGGCCCCGATTATTGTCACATCTGACAACACAGCAGCTGTGGCCAGGGCTCGGGCGGCGTTTACGGAGGTGAGGAGGCTTCTTCGCAACCGACGAGATGTTCGCTGCGGCTTGCTTTTTCCTGCACGGCTCCGCATCTCTCATGGGGAGGAAAACAAGGAGTTCCTGGATGCCAATAAAGCAATGGACTACATTAAAAAGAAAATCATCTCAGCGTTGGACAACGAGGACCGGCGTTGACCGCAGGTCCAATTCTCATTGATCCATTATGACTGTCAGGTTGTAATGAACCTTCCAACTTTATGTCCCGCGCTATATCTTGATTTAATTTTAGACTTTATTCCGAGGGACAACATTCCTTTTTTTGTTCTATGTATGAGAGTTTCACAGGGGGTCTGTGCAGATCTTGGTAAGTGATTTATTTATCAGTGCAGCAAGGAGCATAATCAGTAATAATACTTTAAAGAAAGGGAACCCCTTTTGTTTTTATTTTTGTTACTGTTATTTAGTTATGGCGGGAGACCAGGCAGGGAGTTAAGTTCCCCGTATAAGCACAAATGTGTGGATTTGTTGTTTGTTGGGTTCTCCGTGTTTTTTTGGGAGAAAGGGGTGGGACTATACCGGGTTTGTCTGTTTTGAGAATGTCTTTTGTCAGGTTATCTTTTTGTGATGGTTTGTGGATACTGTACTACAGTCCGATTGACCATACATGAGCAGATCTAATACTAATAGGTTCATCAACAGTCACCCAGTTAACTGTGTGAGTTGGAATGTGAAATCCCTCGATCCAATGAAATTTAGGAAAGTTATGACACATTTAAGACAACTTGATGCTAATATCACTTTTTTGCAGGAGACCAGTTTGTGTAAGGCAGACAGTGCAAATCTAAGCAGGTGCTGGTCTGGTCAGGTGTTTCAGTCTAATTTCCAATCTAAATCGAGAGGGGTAGCCATCTTAGTTAGTAAACAGGTGCAATTTACGGCATCCAGTGTTAAAACGGATGCTGCTGGATGTTATGTTAATGTGGTGGGAAAACTATATGTATTTCCAGTCATTTTAGTTTCGGTATATGCCCCAAATTGGGATGACCAAACATTTTAATATGCTTTTTTCAAATTTACCCAATATTTCAACACTTAATCTCATAATCGGGGGAGATGTGAACTGTGTGCTATCATCCCTCGATCGTAGTACAGTGGGGAGGATCTCTGTTTCAAAATCAGCCCAGTCAATTAATTTATTTCTTAACACCTATGGAGTGGTTGACGTGTGGCGTTTTTGAAATCCGACCCTGAGACGGTATTCGTTCTTTTCCCCTGTTCATAAGAGCTATTCACGGATTGACTACTTTCTCCTCGATAAACGGATTTTACCTTTAGTGAGTGAATGTGAATATGGAGCGATAGTCATTTCTGATCATAGTCCGCTCATAATGAAACTGAAAGTTCCTGTTACACAATTGGTCTATTGTCCTTGGCGACTTAATCTGATTTTTTTTATCTGATGAAGACTCAGTTGATATGCTTGCCTCCGAAATTAAATTTTTTATTGATGTTAATCGGATTACTGGGATGCCACTCAGCACTGTTTGGGAGTCATTAAAGGCTTACCTGAGAGGTCAAATAATTTCTTACTGTGCAAATAAAAAGAAGAAAAACATTGAACAGCTAAAATCGCTAACAGATCAGATTTTACAATTAGACAGGGAATGCTGTCGTGCTTTTACACAAGACTCACTTAAGAAACGTATATTAATCCAAACAGAGTTTAACATCATATCTACCCAACAGGCCGAATATTTAATATCCAAATCTAGGTAAGACTACTATGAGCATGGTGAGAGTGCTGGACGCCTTCTTGCACAGCAGCTACAGCAGCGCTCAGCTAAACAGGATATCTCAGCAATAAATGATAAGCATGGTGTAAAATGTTGTGAGAATGCAGGAATTAATCTGTGTTTCAGCAAATTTTACCAATTTCTGTATACCTCCGAAGCCTCACCTAACCCTACTGAATTGGATGATTTTTTTAAAGATATTAAAATCTCTTCACTAATGTAGCAATAACTTGGAGTGAAATGTTAATGCTCCAAATTCTGGCCATCACTTGACTCTGCCCATGTTTACAAGAGAACAGAGACCTATTCATTTACCTCCAAAACCTTTGTTTACTATCTACGACTGGTAAGATAACGACAGGATGCGACAGAGACCTTCTGTTGTTTGAGTACAGTGAGAACTCTTTGATGTACTCAAAATGGCCGCTTATCACAAAAGAACTCAAGGTTTAGCAGACACGAAGTCTGGCAGAATGGGTTCTGCTAGTGAGAAAGCCCTTTTTAAGCCAGACCCCCTGGTGATATATACCACTCAGATCTACATCAAAGACCTTGTTTACATACCACCTCATTTATGGTGTCACAGTGCCCCAAAAGACTGGTTTTATAATTACACCGTGAATGAATGTTTTTCTGTATTTTTGTTTTTCTGATATAAAAAAAAAAAGAATCATTGTATTTTCTACGTGACTCAATCATGTGAACAATGTACTTTAATCACTTTACAAGCAATCTTATTTCTGTGTGTGTTTGTAATCAATTTGAGAAGTGAGGACAAACTGTAAGCAGATAAGTCACGTGATCATTACTAACCAATCATGAGGTCAGAATCAGGAACAATAGTTTTGAGTTCAGCAGCAGCAGTCAGC
>NW_013953872.1:0-696 GCF_001266775.1 Austrofundulus limnaeus
CCTCTAGTAATATATTTACTGAGAAAAATGGTGACGTGTTCAATACTTATTTTACCCGCTGTATTTTATTTAGAACAAGCTCTGTCCTTCCTTTCAGGCCTATTCTGACCAGATCGATACTGATATTAATATAATTTCTGAGCATCAAGACATTTTGTAGCAGTCCTTCGAAAAAATTCTAGTATCAGGCCCAACACTGATACGAGTATTTGTAAAGTGACACCAGTAAGTAATATTTATTAGTATAGTTAGAGAATCATTCTGCAAGGTTTACACAAGAACATTAATTTAGGTAGGTTGACAAACAGTAAACAGTGTTGCTAACTTGGCGACTTTCTCACCAGTTTTAGCGAATTTTCACACCACTCTAACAACTTTTTTTTAATGACTAGCGACGAATTTAGCAACTTTTATGACCCTGCACAGGGTGTTTTTCCTTTGGAGTCTACAATGCAGAAGAAAAGAAAGAAAAAATCTGAGCCATCACCCGACGTTATACGTCTACAAATCTGTCGTGGTTAAAGCTCCATAGTTTTTTATCAGTCAGATTCCTCTGTGCTCAACGTCTGTTTTATGAGTTTCTGGGTCGGCTTCTGGAAGCAAGACGTTGTTTTTTTGTTTTGTAGTGATATAGAAATATACCTAATTCCACACAAATAGTTTCCAGGTGAGAAGTTCCGGTTCTTGAAGTGGGCG
>NW_013953872.1:3994-4290 GCF_001266775.1 Austrofundulus limnaeus
GACCGATGGAGCTCTGTCAAGTATAAAGTGTTGAGGGCACCAAAGGAGGATGGCTCTGTTTATACCATTGCACCTATGAATGACCAGACTAAAGTAAGACAGGTACACCGTACCATGCTGAAGCCTGTGGTTGCTGTTGTTCCTCCTGAACACATTCCTCCTCACAACTTGCCTCCTGTAGAAGAGGGACTGTCTGAGGATAATGGCCCATTCGATTATGATCTGTTTGTTTGTGAACAGCAACCCCTGGTGGTTGCTCCTGACTTACCCTCTAGTAGACAACAGCCCCAAGCTGC
>NW_013953872.1:5147-28199 GCF_001266775.1 Austrofundulus limnaeus
GTTGGAAACTGTCTCAGATGTTTTAATCCTCGCATAATTGAACCTGTGTGCCTTGAACAAGAGGTAGTAATCTCTGGGTGAAATTCCCAGGGTGGCGTTGTTGAGCAACTTACTAAAATTAAACTTTCACAAAACCTGAGTTTCCATCTAGTGTCGCCACAGTTTGTTTGTTTGTTTGTTTGTTTGTTTGTTTTTAAGCAAGTTGTGAAGCAAAACGCAGCATCCGAGTGCTTTCAGCTCAAACGCTCCTTAAAAACCTCTGACCAATGACATAAGTAATCGGAATAAATAACCAATCAGAATAAAAATGTGTCTTGTAAATGTCCCAATCAGAATATTTTGATCTGATTCAGCTCGATCGGAATTAATTTGTAGTCCGAATAAGAGGGGTGGTTTATGCTGATTGATAATCCGAACGGAGTGCATGTAAACATTTGTTCTAGTTGTGGGAAACTTGAAATATTCTCACAAAACTGATTTATGTAACTAAGCATTCAAGTCATAAAATTGTATTATTGTTTTTTAGTTTGTTTGCAAATGTTCAATATGTAAATTAGACGATGACTTCATTTAGCGACTTTTAGGACAGCTAATTTTTTATTTTTTTTACTGAGGAGTTAGCAACAGGGATTTTAAACTCCTGGAACAACCAGTGTCAAAAAGTTAAGCGTACACTTTGGGTTTGCTGATAAAAAATTTAAAAAATTGTAAAGGAAGGCATATTAACTACCATTTTTCATGCCAGAGTTTTCAACTAACAGTTTTTCCTTACGCACTTGGTTTACATAAAACATGACATGACAAGTTTTCTAAAGTTGCCTATAATAAAAGTCTCTTCTGTTGTTAAACTGAGATAATTAACGATCATCTAGCAAAAAGAAAATGCAACTTTACTTAAAATATAAAAAGCTAATGAACAAAAATAAATACAAAGCCCCCCATGGAAAAAAAATTGATTTTTTTTAACATCATCACCTTAAGCACTTCCTGTTATTTTATCGTTATAAATGACATTTTAATTATTGTTTTAAAACTCCAAAGCTTTCCTCCAGTTCATCCAGACCAGAACAGTTTTCTTAATACTGTAATATAATGCGAAGGCTAAAAGACTCGAACGCTTCTGTCTTCCCTTAAATTATAAATCCTTTCCTTTTCAGTGTTTTCGTTTCATTTACTTACCTCAAGCACAGTTTCCTGTCAGTGGCCTGAAACATCCACAGTCCATGCATTAGCTGTGACCTCCCTGAGCCCACTGTAAATGGATTTTCTTTGTCTGTCAGAGTAAATAAATGTGAAATATGAGTTAAGTCTTGATGCATAAGTGAATAAAAGAGAGCTGAAGAGTAATTAGGATTTCTATATAAGACAAGTTATTGTGTTTTAAAAAGAAAAAAGGGTCAATGAATGTTCAGCTAGCGCATTAACAGAGAAATAAATCAGTGCTTTATGTACTGTCTGTTTACAAAATATGATGACTTGAGTTTAGTTGGATCACTTTGGGAGAGTAATTGCAGGTTTGGAACAACAAAAAGGCCATTAGTGTGGAGAGCTGGGTGCAGCCGCAGCTGAGTCCTGGTAGTGGCTAAGGTACTCAACAGAAACTTTTAAAACGGGGGAAAAAAATACTAAGCTAAAAAAAAAAATACCGCAAGACAACCAAATCTCTATTGTTGCTTTTTATGTACAAGGCAGCATGAACACTGCAGCACAGCTAGCCACTGCAGAGAGCTGCAAACATTCACGAGTCCTTGCAAAAACTAATGGGTCGTGATCCATTTATGTAGTTTTACAATGTGGTAATCATTTTCTTCCATCAATAATATTGGCTTTGTGCCATAATTTTTATTTTTATTTTTTACATTTTCTATTTTTAAGTTCACTTTTTGTGTTTATTTCTTGTGATGTTTGGTTTCCTGCTAATAGCTGCCTCTTTCCCTCAGCAATTTTCCATCTCCAGCTTTCATTCCTCAGGCCTGCTGCTCCCGCTCACACCTGTTCCCTGTCCCATTATTGTCTCCAGTCTGCTCTTCAGTCCCATACAGTCCTCCAGCCTCACCCCTCATCAGTTGAGCATTGTGCTTTATTCATGTCCAGTTCTCATTTGTGTCTCCTCCGTGTTCAACTCTGTGTTGTCTTTGAAGAGACATAAGCTGTGCTGTTTTGTTTCTTTGTTAAAGGGGACATATCACGCATAATCCACTTTTTAGCCTTTAAATACATGTTGTTGTGCACATGGAGTCTCTAGGAGTGCAGAAAAGTTTCATTCAATCTCTCGAGGCTGTGTAGAAATTCTTGGTAAAAGTGGGGCTTGTGGAGTTACAATAAGGAGGAATTCCAACCAAAGCATTGCAGTTCCACTTTATATACATGCCAACTGAATGATTTAAATATGAAAAAGGATTTAAAATGATCATTTGTCTACTTTAAATAAGGTTTTCGCTTGTTTCCCCTTGAGCTCCCTGTAGAAACGAGTGACTATTTTTCAGTGTCTGAATGGATCTTCTGAAGTCAGGTTCTCTGGAAAGATCAACAGTACCCAGAGAAACTGTTTGATAGAGATGGGTGAGCTAACGGCTAAATCAAGCTGGTCCAGAACCAAAGTAGATTGCTGTCATTTTAAAACTACAATATAAAAAAAAAACCTCATAGTGGATCCTGCAAACTCTGTTTTACACTTTTGTTTAAAAGTTAGCAAACTAGAAACAAATACAGCCACCTAGTGTACATGACTGTCCTCCCACCAGTCACCAGACGTAGGTTCCAGTGAGGATGAGGATGATGCCCCACCAGAAAATAAATGTCAGTCTCTGACACTTGGCTAAATTTGCGTCAATGCTTTTTCTTTTCCCTCAATTTTTGTTCTCCTCCCTTATGTTTATTCTTCATTTTTGCTCTTCTTATTTTTGTTATTATTCGTTTTCTTCTTCCTCCTCTTCTTCAGCAAACTTTTCTTCTTCTCTCTTTGTTGGTGGTTGGTAAACAATGAATTGGTGCATTATCGCTTTCTACTGGTATTGAGTGCTACTACACAACATTTTTTTTCCCCTCCCTGCCTACACCGGCCTACTGATGCACCGGCCCACCAGGAAAAGCCCTTGTACTCCCAATGGCCAGTCCGCTCCTGGTGTCAAATTGGCTCAGTTGGCTGACTGCTGGCAGGACAAGTCTGGAAATGATGTCACTCTTTTTAAGATGGCATTCCACAACTGGCCCAACTATGGTTTTGGTATATGTGGTCCAAATCTGTCAATCCCAGAACTGGCTCCTCATCTGGGCCACCAAAGGGCTGTCATTCTTTGCAGTTTTACTGCTCAGGTATGGACATGTGGGCCAGAACTGGGCCAGACCAATCTGATTTAAATAAACTTAGAAAATGGGACAATAACTAAATTTAGGATGTATAAATATTTACTTTAGAGAAGTGTGTTCATGTTAGTGATAAATGTTACGGTACATAAAACCGTTTGTCTTATAAAAATTCTGTTTTGGCTTTCAGTATAAAAAGTACAAGACAGCAGAAAAAACAACTCACAGAGAGGTCAAAAGGTGCCACATGTTGTTATCAGTCCCGTGCCAACCTCTGAACACACTCGGATGTTTGATGAGCTCCTTCTCCTCGCTCACTGCTCTGCAGCTGGACAACCAGTGGAGGAGCATTGTTTTTCATGTTAACACAGTCTACACTGCTGGGGTAAAAATAGTTCCTTGCTCTATTCTCTTAGCGCGAAGCCAGCAGCAGCTGAGCCAAAAACAATATTTGGACATGGCAGCAGATGTCCTCAGACAGGCCCATTAAAACAGTCCCATCAGGGGGGAACTTCTGGCATTACCCCGACTCTTGGCGAAAACGGAGACATTAGCTGGAAACAATGTCTTTTATAAGGACACTTCAGGGAGAGCCTAAGTGCCTGCTTGAGTCTCAGCTTGAGACTTGCTCAGATTTATGAAGATGATGAAGAATCTGCCTCTTTAAACAGAACGAGTTCATCGAGTTCGGCGTGTCGCTTTCAACGTTTGCACCGGTTCTCCAAAAAAAAGCTGTTTTTGTGATTTAGGAGCACAAGAAATCATATTATGTCATTTAGCTTCTTTTTTTTCAGTTTTATAATGTGTGTAATCTTCATAAAAACAATAAAATAGAACATGACAGGAAATGAGCTCTAATGTCTGCCTTTCAGGCACAGAACACTGTGAGATTTATCAGGTAGAAAAGTTCAGCGTTCCTTTTACATTTTGTTTGCTGCACATTTATCCAATGTATTTGTGTGTTTGTGTGTACATGTGTGAGAATACTCAGAAGTTTATTTGGCTATAAAAATCTACAATTACTACATTTGCATTTCATTGCAGAAAAGAGGAGCTTCACTTTGGCATTTTGTACTTGTCAAAACAGAACTACCTGTGGTTCACGCAGAAAGTCTCACTTGTGGTTTGGTTATGACAACAAAAGGCCTTCGGTTGCGAGAGATCCTGACTGAATAAATAGATATAAAGTTAACCTGTTAAATGAAATGCTTTGACTATTTAACCACACAAAAAGACAACCAAAGTCTACTAAATGCTAAATCCTCATTACAAAAACATTTAGCTTTTGCTTTAAATAAGTAAACAGATTTAGAAATAGAGGGGATGATGCAGAGGCGAGATGGAATTAAAAATAAAGGGGCCAAAATGATTAAAACTCCCTAAAATTAAAGCAGAAAAGCAATGTGAACCTTTATGTCAATGCTTCAGTTTCTGTACCAAAACATTTAATGATTAAATCAAGACAGGGATGCTACTTTGACATTTGCTACCAACTCCTAAACCTTTCTGTAGACCCCTCATGACAACAGGGTCTTATGGCTGTGTTTAAAAGAAGCAGTCTCTCCCAAAAAGAACAGCAGTAATCTCATAAAACAGCTCAGGAACTCACAAGATGTCAAACTGATGAGGTTTTATAGCCCAATCCACAGGGTTTAAAGGACCCACAGTTAACATTTCTCACCCAAAACTGACTGTCCAAATTCATAAACCAACTCACCCATCCAGTTTTAGAAATATGATCTTAAAGCTCGATTCCTCTTCCATCAACCTGAGAGCTTGAGGTTTCACCAGCGTTTCGTAGGACTGCTGAGCCAAGCTCCCAGTTTGGGGGTCACAAAAACACAACTTCACTATTTTCTCTTTCAGCCCTTTGTATTTCCTGACAGTTTTTTGGTCTTTGTTTTCAGTTGTAGGCTTGATCTCCATGTCTTTTTTGTGTAGTTTGCTAAATGAGCTACAGCTCATTAGTCATTACCTGTTTGTCATCCTGGATCTGGTGGTCCAATTTTAGTCACTACTCCACATTTTTCTTGCAGTTATTGGTACACATGTCACAAATGGCAACTTGCATGTTGGGTTTTTTGGGTATTTCATAGATTATTTTGTCATTTCCTGGGCTTGCTTGATTAGTACCACACCAACAGTTTTGTCCATGCATGTTTGGTTTCATTAGCCCACTTCTCATTAAAATGTACCTTGTGCCCATCACCTGACAGGTTAATTCAACAGACATCTGAACCAGTGGCAGTGCCAGGCAATCTTTATAGAGGTGGCCAGATGGGGACCTCTGGTCACATGGGCGATGGCCCAGAAAATGACAACTTCTTTCCAACAAGGCAGTTTGTTGATTATCTAATCCTGTTTCTTGGTCATTCTCTCATTTATTTACCTGAGTATTGACTAACATGTAGAATTAAATCATGAGAATTATCTATTTGAGCAGTGCAGTTGAAATTCACATTCTGCATATAGAAATGGTTTCGTCAAAACTTTGCTGGCAAAGTGGCAGTTTGGGTGTCCAAAGATTTTTTGGCCACCCATCTCCAACCCTGGCCGCCAACTGACTCCATCCCTGATCTGAGCTAGCATGGGTTCCACTATTTGATTTCTAATGGCTTCCGTGACCAAGACACAAACCGCTGCACTTCTGTTTCATAAGGGTGACAACAAACATCTAATGTTTGCAAAAGTTTAGATGTTATCTGAGTTAAAAGTGGAACCAGACTACACAGATCGTTCTTTCTTATTAATCTTATCCATCACATCTTCAGTCAGGAGACATTTCAATGATGAGCTGCAAATGTAAGTGTAAATGTAATTTACAGGTGAGTGTGTTTTATATACAGAAAACTAACACAATGTGGATTATTTTAAAGGTGAGGTGAGCTTTATACTATAATGACATTCCCTGATCAAAAGCATATCCTGAGTGTTTATTTGACTCATTCCTGCATGTCTGAGAAATCATTCAATCTCTTGTTGTAGCCAAGTGGAGCTGCCTAAATGCTTGCTGGTACAAAGCACCGCCTATTTGTACCTAGCTCCTCCCTGGAGCTCAGTGTGCAGCTGAGCTCCCGCCCCACACAGCAACCTACCCCCGAAGCACTATTGTGAAGACATGCTGAGGTGGGAGTGTCTGAAATGGTAGGAGGTTCTTAAACAGACAGAGGCCAATTTCAAGGTGTTTAGATGCAAAGTCAAATTTATGTTTGATATATGCAGCATTTTCATAACAACTGAAAGTAACATTATTATATGATTGTGGTACAGAACTGACTTTTGTGCCTTGAAAAATAATACCCCCCCCCCCCTTAATAAAACACTGTTTGCAACAAGCCAGTGATAATCTATTCAGTTTGCAATCTACTGTAAGACATAAATCTTCCAGGTGCAGTCAGGGTGATCATAAAGTCCTGGTTGTTGTACAGTAAATGCCATAAAAATGTCTTTAGTGTATCGCTTAAGAGCCTGTTTGGCCATAAAGTATGTAGCTTTTGAATGACATCATCCACAATCACAGAGTTGTTTTTCAGTCAACAGACTCAACCTGCTGAACAAATTTATCAGTATGATGTTTGAAACTAATAAAACACAGGAGCGTGGCCCTGAGCGAGATGGCAAGAGCAGCAAGACTTCGGTGCCGTCGTGTGTGAGCACGCGACAGCCGTGACGTTCGATTTCAGGTGAGAGGCGTGTTTTAAAAGGATCATCTTCACTGGAGACAGAGCGTGAACGAGAGGGAAGGAAGCGAGGCTGCCGTTTTTCAACATGGTGGATTATCTCTCACGCTCCTTCACATGCAAATCGTTGCCACTTTTAAATCCTGTTGAGTCACGTGTTTGTGCTGAATCAAGGTGAGGAAGGAAACTGTGACAGAACAAAGATGTGGTGGACTCAGATAAAGTCAGCTGAGCAAACGTGTGACCTTTATACAGATAAAAAATAATGGTTGCTTAAAATGTAGGAAGAGAGAACCTAATGAAAACACTGAGTTGTAATGCCATTTTTTTAAAGACCCGGTTCTTCACAGCTGTTTTAATCCCTATAACCCCGTAATCCCTGTAACAAAGTACATTTACTTGAGAACTGTACTTAAGCACACTTTTTTCAGTATCTTTATTAGAGTAACTATTTTTTTGTTTTGTTTTGTTTTTGAACCATATGACTTTCACTCCACTACATTTCAAAGACAAATATTGTACTTTTCACTACATTTCTTAGAAGCTTTAATTTACTCGTTACTTTAGGATCAGCATAGCTTTGTAATCCGCTGTTGCTGTTTTTTTTTTTTTTTTTTTCTTGAAATGCTTTTGGCTACACGCTATGTTCCTCACAAGGGAAACCAATCACAGTTGTGGCTCACTCCTGGGGTAGATTTGGAATTACGTCATCCTCGTTAAAGGTGGCGAGCTGAGCTTCATTTCAAACAGAACCCAGCAATGGAGACGGTTGAAGAAACTCAAGCGCAGAAACCAGAGCAGCATGGCCATATCTCATCTGTCTCATCTCAGCTCGATGTTTGAGATTTTAGGACTGTTTAAACATCTTCTTTGTTCACCGTGGATAAAATACATTTCAGCACTCAGAATTCACCACTCACTTTATTGTATTTTTATGCTGAAGTCTTTACAGGTGGTGTAGAATTTGTAGCAGTGGTTGTATGTGTCAACACATCAATGGTTTCTGAGAGTTACAAGGTTCTGTAAAATCACTCTGAAAACAACACAGCAATGTGCTGATGTTAGACATTTTAATTTTTACTTTTGAATACTTGAGTATTTTTAAATGCATGTAATTTTGAACACTTAAGTATTTTCAAAAGTAGTACTTCAGTACTTTAACTTGAGTAGATTTTTGACCAAGCAACTTTTACTTGTAGAGCAAGATTTGACCATGAGTATCAATACTTTTACTCAAGTACTAGAGTTGAGTAATTTATCCACCACTGGTCTCACTTTCAGCCACATTTTGAAGGTTCATACATCCAGCACAGAACATGGCTTTTCAACCATTAAGACCTTTGCCCTACATTTCTTTAGTCCTTTTTGAAACGTATGTAACAATCGTCCTCTCCTTTGGAAACCACTTGATGAGCCTTTTCCCACTTTTAACTAACAAACAAAAGAAAAAGTAAAATGCATCAGTGTTAGAATCTTAACAATAACAACAATAGTACTGCAGAATTAAAATAAAATAAACAGAGTTTAGGTTGAGGGCTTGGATAAATCAAGTAATGTCTTATAATAGTAGATTTAACCACCATATTAAGGGGAATTAAGGGACAATTAAGGACATTAATGGAAGTTTCTGCCTACTGTTGTCAGCTTTACAAATAACTGTAAGCTTTTGTAACTCATAAAAGTTGGCTGTGCACAATTCTAATTTTGCCACCTGGCATTGGCTGCATGACCAGTGCTGAGTTGGAACTCAGGTGTGGGAGTGCCATCAGACCCAACTTGTGTTTTAGGTGCAAGTTGGAAAGCAGTAGGATTTGCTAATAACTGTGCTCAGTGACCAGTTTAGCTACTTTTAGCGATACAAGCCAATAACAATAGAGTTAATTTTGTGCAAACTTTGTTGCATGTTAGCTAATAGGGTTTGGACTGTACTCTGGCTGTGTCTCAATTTAAGGGTGGAAGCCCGTGTACATCACTGCATCATTAAATGCCCATTTCATGGGCTCCTTTGTATGCTGCGGACAAAACCCTGAAAACGTAGGCTGCAAGATGTGTGAATACATGTTCCAGCTGAAGGCATGTGGTATATAACTAAACACCATGGTCATGTCCTTGAAAGACCGTTTCATTTCACAGCTGTTTTGCAGCCTACACAAACAGTGTAGGGTGTGGCCTACGTGAGCCGCCGTCTATGTGGGCTGCAGCTCCTGCATTGAGACGCAACCCATGTGTGACTGATTATTGAGGTACAAACCAACAGACGTGATAATAAATAGTTTATTACTACCGCAAGCACAACTTTTAATGTATGAGCCTGCCATGTTGGATCTTGAGGATATGGCAGATCATCTCCAACTGCTTGAGTCAACTTTCAGAATTCCGACATTGTGGCGTGTTCCCATTGATTTTGATTGATTGATTGATTGATTGATTGATTGATTGATTGATTGATTACTTTATTGTCATTGTACAGAGCACAATGAAATTACATTTAAGAACACCCACTCAAGAGACACAAATGACAAAAACATGGGAGAAAAGGTTAACAGACCTTTTTAGACTTCCATTGCAGCTGTGAGGCACAGGTGATGTCTGAAGTTGTCTTCTTTTAAAAAGCTTTATTAATTTTTAAGCTTAACACTCAAAACGGGCTCCTCTTGCACCCCATGCCTTTGCTGCTGTAGGAGTCAGAGTTAGGTCACATTGAAGGAACACAGAGTAAAAACTGTTTTTGACGTGATACGCCTATGGCTTTCAGTGTGGTACTATGAAAAATGAATCATATAGATTAAACATACACCCAAATAAAAAAATAAACAAGTGTAGGGTATACTGTATAATATGACACCAATAATGTTTGTGTCTCTGACATGAGTTTAAACACAAAGCAACATCAAACAGAAAGAGCAATAGGAAATAATCTCTTCACAGGTTCGTTTCTACAGTCCTCTGTACATCTGAACAAAATCCAGTAAGGTACAATTAAATGTCAAGAAAACACCAAACTAACCACTGTGTTTGTGTGTGATTTGCTTCCTGTTTGATTACTTGTATCCTGCTGTATGGAGGCATTATTTTTCTATAGCGACACCTGCTGTTTTGGAGGAGAACTGTAGAGTTTAACATCCATCCATCCATCCATCCATTTTCTGTACACGCTTCGTCCTTTTTAGGGTTGCGTGGGTCACTGGTGCCCATTTCCAGCAGTCACAGTGCCACACTAGGCACTAAAATGCTACGCTTGTGTTCAAACATCCTTATGACCAACGCTTAAGTATAATCTTGTCATTTTTGACAAAGTGGAGCTGCAATGTGTCTTCGTTTAATAAAACAGCATTTGAATTCAACAGAGCCACTTTTCCTACATAACTTTTAAAACATCCAGCCAGTGGTGCTGGTGTTGAAAAACCCACAACCAATCCTGGGGTCATATTGTCCCTTCTTTCTTTATAAGAGAAGACACAGTAGTCTGGCCCAGGTCCAGAGGAAACAACATCTGGATTTCTGTTTTCAGTGCTTTATATTTAATACTAAAAGCTCTGAGTGTGATGGACTGCAGTTCACTTAAAAAAAACCACACTCAGTCAAGTGGACATCAACTGTGTTGACAGTGTTTTTTAAAAATGATAAGCAGTAACAGCATAATCTGGAAACTCGAGAGTACATTTTGGAAATAATTTTTATTGAAATCAAAATAACAAACCACTTTGGCTCTTTGCTGTGGTTAATGGTGTCAAATGTATCAATCGCGGTGGTAAAGTCTCCAAAACTCCCCCGCAGAAATTTACTTAACCTCTAGAAAGTGCAGCTTCTGAAGCAGGATATTCAGGGGAATAAACATAGTTCCTCAAATGGCTTTTAGGTACAAATAAGATTTCAACAAATTTTTCTGTTGGCTAAAACTTAAACAAGTACAAAATGAAAACACAAATCTATATCGTTTTTTTTACACTGACCTCAGCTTCAGCTGTGTTTAAATAAATAGAAATGGGCTTTTTAAAATAATTAACCCCAGTAATTTCCTACATTACAGATGTATTTTGAAGCAAACACTTGTGGTCAACACTTCCTGTTTTCTCACTGGAGCTGCTGCTTGCAGGGCTGAGTCAAATTTTCTTGCAAGATTGTTACATGTTGCTGCAAAGTTTGCACACTTTAGCCTAAAGCCTGTTTTTTGGTTGTTAAATGATAACTGCAATTTTACTTGCCAGCTGTTCCATAAAATCCGTGCAGAACTGCACCCACATATTTATAGTTTGTGGTTTTTATGCTACAAATATCAGAATTGCATTATTCTTTTATCAGAGTTTATTGGGGATTGCTTTTCACACTAAATATTTTATCTCACAATTCGCATGCAAGTTGCATTTCCCATCAGACGCTTTCCCACAGCCTGACAGCGTCTGACACGAGGTTTCCCTGACTGCTCTTGATAAAGCTGTGGTTTTTACACCAGACATATTAGATGGATATGCTCAGATACATCTGAAATAAATTGACACGCAAGGCACATGTTTCTGTGCAAGTTCAGCATTTTCACACACTGTCAGACAACCAATCAGACACTGGTTTTACTGACAGTTTCAGCTCCATTCCTGCTGTAGTCAGTGAATTATATGTTGTCTGATAGAATCTACAAATCAATATAACAGCTTGAGTGAAAGTGGTCAGGTGTGATGCATTGTATTTGATTCAGTTATTGCTTGTCATACATGAAGACAGTTGTCGTGTAATTGTTACAATAAACTGCATTATTTATCTGGCTGTCAGCCAAATATCTCATAAATCACTGGTTGGTTTGTAATGAAACTGTCAGAAACTAATCACTTGATGTATATCTACAACTTTTTCACTTTTGGGGCTGACTCAGTTCAAGATTGTTGCCATAGCTGCTCAACCTCAGCAAACACTAAACTGGTTGTGCTAAAGTCAAGTTTGCAGATATTGAGCTAAACTTCAACGTGGTAGTAGCTGAGAGTCATTCCCATTGGTAGGAAGGTAGGTAGGTAGCTAGTAATACCTACCTATACCAACCTACTACTGACTTACCTACAGATTGTCTATAAAGTAAATAAGTAAAAGTTTATTTACATAGCACCTTTCACAGACATAGAGGGTCACAAAGTGCTTTACAAAGGTGCCAAGATTATACAGAAAAATAAACCTGTAAAAACATCAGCAACATCATAGTCAACATCTTATGATGTTTTTAAGTGATGTTGTTGATCAACCAACCTACCAATCATCCTACCTATATACAGACCCACCTACTATCATACTTACCTATCTACCAATCAACCTACCTATATACAGACCTACCTGCCATCGTACCTACCTATCTACCAATCAACTTACCTAAATACAGACCTACCTGCCATTGTACCTACCTATCTACCAATCAATCTACAGACATATCTACCATTGTACCTACCTATCTACCAATCAATCTACNCCATTGTACCTACCTATCTACCAATCAATCTACAGACATATCTACCATTGTACCTACCTATCTACCAATCAATCTACCTATATACAGACCATCGTACCTACCTATCTACCAATCAACCTACCTATATGCAGACCTACCTACTATTGTTCTACCTATCTGTCAATCATCCTACCTATATACAGACCTACCTACTATCGTACCTACCTATCTGTCAATCAGCATATCTATATACAGACCTACCTACCACCGTATCTACCTACCTACCAATCAACCTAACTACTTACTGACCTACTGATATTTACCTACATTCTATCTTAACACCATCCTACCATCTACTTATATACCTACCCGTTGACCTACCTATCTGAGTACCTACTTAGGTACTGACCTACCAAAGGCAGGTATGGTGTAATTGTTTGTGTGTCATTAACAGTAAACTACATTATTCATCTGTCTGTTAGCTAACTACCAACCTGCCTGCTGGCCTGCCTGCCTGCCTGCCTACCTACCTACCTACTAACAATTTATTAACCTACCAAAGTAAACTATATAATTTGTCTGTCTGTTAGTAAAATTTCTCATGAAGCACCAGTTTTTAATGAAACTGTCAGAAAGTAATCACTGGATGTACATCTACAACTCATTCACTTTTGGAGCCAACTCAATTCAAGATCTTCAACCACAACAAATAAACAGGCTACAACTCAGTCAAGTTTACAAGCATTGATCTAATCTTTGTTGTGGTAGTAGCTGAGAGTCAACCCCATCATATTTCAAGCACATACAGATCATGCAAGATCTTTATTTGAATGTTTGGCATGAAATGTGTTGCTCTATGTGTCTTGCTTAAAAATGCTCGTCATTAGCTATTTGTCAGTGCTATCAGCTGTTGGCAGTAAAGAGTTTTCACATTTCATGAATCAAGCTTTTTGGTTAAACAACACTGACTATGATGGCATTGTTTGACAGGTAGCAGAGGGCATTAAACCTCTGGTTACTCAGCAGGTCACTGGCTATCAGCTCCAAAGGCAGTTACAAAAAGCTACAAGGAGAGTCAAGCAGAGCTAAGTCAAACATAAGCAATGAGATCCAGCTGCACATGTACACACAGACACACACAACCACACCTACTTCTAGTAACTCAGTAGCCTGTTGGCTCAACACCCATTATTGTGCTTTTAGAAACTTAAACCAGCCATCGTCTTGGATTACCAGGTCCTTTATTTCAGCTGCTACTTTATTCCTGCAAAGACTTTGTCAGTTAAAATAATCTATGGAAAATGCGTTAACCTAAGAAAATTAAACAGTTTTATGGTGCAGGTGGTGTAAAATCTGAACTGCAGTTACTAATGGTGTAAAGCATCTTTTTATTATAGATGTAAATGGAAGCTAACCTTCATGCATATTACTCAAAGCAGATAAAGTCGTCAAACCACGTGTTTGCAAGTGTACAATTTGTATGGCACTGACACTGGTTTAGTCATTAGTTTAACTTCTGTTATTGTCAGTAGGCGAAGGCAGATGTGACTGTCAGTGCCGACTATAGCTCTGACTACACTGGCGAATGACAAAACACACAAACTGCTTGGTTGTTTTTGTTCGTAAACCCTGGGGTTAAAGCTTTCTGTGTAAGCAGACTGGGGCTTTAAAAGTCTGAATTACTGGAGCTCAAAAATTAAAAGTCCTAGGCCTCATCCACACTACACAAGAACCTGCTTATTTTTGTTCATTTTGACTTTTAATCTGCTCCTGTCAGCTTTATTTCAAAACTTTAAACTTTTCTTTTTTTCCTTTCAGCTTCTTTCTGCTCTCTTCAGTTTTTTTTTTGCCCCTTTCAGCTATTTCTGCTCCTTTTACATTTTATCTGTACATTTCTGCATTTTTCAGCTATTCTCTGCCCCATGTCTGAGGCAGGCACATCCAGCCTGAGGTCTAGGATCGGATCAGAGCCTGACTGAAAGAAGATGTACAATAATTTCTGCCTTTATGTTACACTTTTCTAGAAAAGTCCTCGGCGGAGGGATCAGTTCATTACATGCCACAAACTGTCTTAGATTAAGCTTAGCTTAAAATACCTAAATAAACAAATAAATAAATAAATAAATAAATAAATAAATAGTCATTATTTTTCCTATTATTCTTATTATCCATCTTTAAATATGTGCACTATTTTCAATAAAACAGGGTTGTTTTTAGGGAACATTACAAAAAAATATGTGAATCAGGATAGAGCAGCTTTGACACAAGAAATTACTAATCAGAATGTCACAAACTGTTCATGAGTAATTTTAATGTAAAAAAAAAAAAGCACATATGTTTACGACTTTAGCATAAGTTGAAAGAAACACTGTTAGAGGTTTAGGGTCACCAGCTGTGTTTTGTTTTTAGGCTAAAGTCTCAGCTGAGATTTTTTTTCCATGTTGCATCCAATGTAACCTGAGCTCAGGGACTGCTGAAAAAACAAATCCCTTCAATGCTGCCTGTGTATGCTAAAGAGAGTGGGTTGGATTAGTGCAAGGAGGATTTGTTGAGCAACTCTGCAGCTTCCTTGACAGAACTTCACAGAACGTCCAGGGGAAAAAGACAGGGGAGTAGGAGGTGTGTTGTGAAGGAAGAGGAGCACGAAGAAAAGAACAAATGTGCTAAAAAGATAAGACATTATTAACAAATAGGGCTGCCAAGAAGGTGAGTTTGCATTGATGGATTGCTGATGCGATCTCTGTGCACAGAGCAGGGGGCCCCATACAGTCAGGAACCTCTCAGGCTTCAACTGCAGAAAGCCAATGTGCTGTCTGACAAAAACAAACATGACCAAAATCATACAGAAAAGTCAAGATGGCAACTCACCCTAAACAGTACATTGTCTTTTTCTTAAAAGTGATCTGTTTTACTTAATTTCTTATTATATGTATATATTAGTGTAAGTGCACTAAGAAGCTCTAAAGGTCAAAGCAACTTTCCTTTTGTTTGAAGGCAGCTTTTATTTTGAAAGCGGGGATGAGTAGTCTGGACAGTTGTTATGGAAGTCATGCTGAACGTATAGCTGAATGAGCTTCTCATTTAACAAATTAGCTTCTCTGCAAACCTAGGAGTGACTTTTGGTGAATACAGTTCCACAAATCTTAATTCTATTAAAAAGCTCACAAGTGTTAAACTTGTATTTTTATTCCATTTAACCCAAATAAAAAAAAATGATTTCCCCTTACAAGCAGTTCTGGGCATGTTTGTAGTGCCGTTAGCAAATAAGCTTCAAATGAAGAGACGTCAAAAAGAAATAAAATAACATTTAACAATATTTCAATAATGAATGCCAAAACTGACCATATAAAATATAAATAATAAATAAAATGTATGGTTTGGAAAGTATGAGTGATTTTTTTTGACTAGCTTCAAACTATATTTATAAAAAACAAACATGATCAAAGAGACGTTTTTATTTTGAAGGGTAAACCGGAAGTGTTACAAGTCATACAGAGCTATAACTGATTTGGATTGACCGATATGCCACAGACGATCACCCCCACCTTCAAATTAAACTAATAGAAAACTAATGTTATAAGAATGTTTGAGTCAGTCCCACCAGCCTTCAACTGGAAGAAGATGAAAATGTGTCACAGGCTGAGTGACAGTCGTCTTAGTGATTAACGTTAGCTTTAGCGATTTAGCGTTATCAGAGTTAAGGTTTATGTTTAGTGGATAACTGGTTAGTGTAGCTAATTTTTTGGTTAGCCGTGCCCAAACTGATAAAAAGTTACAAGAACAAACTCAGATGTGTTTCTACTGGAACAGAAGACACCCACGAGACTTACGCTAACTAAGGCTGAAAAGGTTATATTTAAAACACTTGAGAGCAGAAAAATGTTGATGGACTGTCATCGTATCCCTCTGGAGTCCCTGTGCTTGACCCTAATAACCTTCTGACCCACTTTCCATCTTCCCCAAAAGACAGGATGGAAAAAAAGTAAAATAAACTCGTGAAAATTTACGACTCAGCGCAGACCTATTGCTAATATGAGTACCGGTAAATACCCTCCAACAAAACACATAATGAGACAGATGAGAAAGATTAAAGTTTTTTTTTTGTGCCACACAAAGCAGCACCAACCAAAACAAAAGGGGATATCCTGTTTTTCCAGAACCCACTCCTCTAAGAATAGAGCAGCCTGGCAGAGAGGGTCGTTATCAGGCTTATCGCAGCCGGTGTTATGGTGGTCTGTGTGACGAGGAAACATCCTGCATTGTTTTCTCCCTGACTTCCTGTTGTACTGCTAGGTTGAAGAGCTCGAGAGTGCTCCGTATTACTGTTATCGCTCTAGTTTTCCTTCTGCACAGGCCACATCATTAAGATGGGTTATCTCTAGCAGAGTGTTTAGCCAATGTTACACAGACCACGCCTCGTCTTTATTTGCCACAGTATCTGGTGGAGGGTTGTTTTTGTCCCGAACGTGTACAGACGCGCTTATCTCCCTCATCTCCTACTCTTGCTGGTGCACTGGCATGCTGATATTGCTGGAGCTACACAGGCCTCCACACTCCCAATAATCATTGCATTTCAGGTCATGTCAGCAGAGTTTCAGGAGTTATTGATGGAATAACGATCCCCAAATTGGCGTGCCACTGTACATAGCTTGCTAACAATCCCAAGCATCCATATTCATGACACATTGCTCACGCTCGGCTACAGGTTTTGCATCGTGAACATCCAAGCTTGCACACATACGAGACACGTTCGCACATCAGTCACGCCCCGTATCTGTGTCAGAGCCACTTCTCAAATCCACACTCCCTGACGGTTTGGTATGTAAAAGCGTTGCAGGCTCATAACAAGCAGCTTTAACCGTGCAGCAGCTGCATGAGCCTGTCACTCGCTCCATAAGCAAACCCACGCTCCAGGTATCCGCGGCATGCCATCCAGCTCAAGCACGGGCCGCTGTGCACTTGTGCTGAGGTCAAAAAGTCAGCGATTTGAACAGCGAGGGTCAGAACTTTCAGCTTGGAGGGCAGGGCAAGCAGATAGTTTGAGATGTGGAGATTATTAGTGTTAAGTGAATGTGGATCTGTATTTAAAGGGTTTTCTGAGCTGTAAAATTTGTGTATTTTATTATCTTGGGTTTTTAAAATGAATGCTGTTGCAAACCCCTCAGGTTTAGCTGAACCAAATCAAACCATTTCTGATGAACTGATGTCTTCTAGAGGTGCTTCATTTATTGTGCAAGTTGAGCAACTGCAGCCTTATTTTTAAAAATAGGGGTACAAAAATCTTTGCCGCCCACCACTTTATGTCTTAAATAAACACATCAGGAACAGATGGCAGCCCCCCTGCTCCACACATGTGGACTATGGTAACTTGTTGGTCAGTGGTTGCGTAAGGAAGGGCAACTGGCATAAAAACAATTGCCAAATCTTCATGCGAGTTAGTTCACTGTGGTAACCACTGCTGAGAATAAAAAAACAAAGTCAGTTTGGCCTAAAAGTGAAAGTTTCTTAGACATCTAAGTCAAATTTTTGATGTTGAAGAGGTGTCTGCTTTTAGCCAAGAACATTTAAGAAGTCTTAAGTGACAAAGATTTCTGTCAAAGAGGCGATCTTTTTATATAGATCAGATAACACATTCTCACTCCCTATTGTCATACTGTATATAGATACTTGTCCCACTCTGCATCACTTATTGATACCCCATCTGGTCATTAATTGACAACATGAGAACAAGGAGGTGGAGGTGTTCTCATATTTTTTGTAAAATATATAATAGGTGCTACAACTAACCCAAACCCTAAGTATCCACTACTGGTCTTGAGGGCTGCTGTCCTGTATGTTTTACTTGTTTCTCTGCTCCAACACACCTGATTTCCTTTTCCAAGTTCTGTAGGCATCTGATAATCACCCATTCATTCAAGTCAGGTGTGTTGGAGCAGAGAAACCTGTGAAACATGCACAACAGCGGCCCTCAAGGATCAGGATTTGCCATCCCTGATCTAAAACATGCAGGGTAGTGGGGTTATGAGGAACAGGGTTGAAGGTCTCTGGGAGCATCAGTAGCCATGTTCCCATCCAATTTTGTTGTGAATTTTGAGTGAAGTTTTAAAATGTCGCAAAAAAAAATGCATCAGACGTGTTTCCATTAACTGGCTTGGAGCGAATCAACCAGGCTGCACAAAGTGTAATTAGTCAGATGTTGAACATGGCTGTAGTAAACAGGGAGTAGAGATAGCAAACTCGCAGGGATGCACATCTCGGGACAATGGAGAGAAGTTATCAAAAACGTGTTTCTGCTATCAGGACAGTTGTAATTGTTCTGTAATATCAACTAGTATTGGCGATGTTACGCTGTCAGTGGTCGTTGAAAAAGGAATGCAATTCTTCTCTTCACCTTACGGGAATATTTGGGAAGACGCCGACAGCGGGAGGAGGGTCCAGCTGCAGCTGCAGCCTCTACAGTTATTGGACAGTGGGAACTGTAACTTCAGAACTTATTCGACAAATGTGTTTCCATCTCCTCTTTTGCGCGTTAACTCTTTTTTTGGAAAATCCAAAAACGAGCTCAAACGATCATTAAAACTTTTTTGTGAAATTGAGGAAGTTTTTCTGGGTTTTGCTGTTTCCATCCACCTTTTCTAATGCAATACTTTGAAATGCGCTGTAAGACAATTTAGTGTTCGTTAAACTGGAATCGAGACGAAACCTGTAAATACTGAATAGATTAAAATGTAAAAGAATTGGAACCATACAACCCAGATCTGGTTACGAGCGAAGCTTTATTGCTTACGCTAAAGCAAAATGAGCAGCGTTGCCTGAAACCGGAACTTCCGGTCCTTTTGTACAGTGTCTTCAGTGGCTGGCCCGCCCACTACTGGCCTACAGCTGAATCGCAGGCACTCAGACGAAAAAAAAAAAAAACTGGCCTAAATGTGTCAACGATTATTATTATGTGTTGTCATTTTTGTTTCAGGCATGTAGCTAAAGCTATTTTAATCAAGACATAACAATAGTCAAACAATGGATTATAAAAGTCAATACTTAAAAGGAAAACTAAGAAAATAGTGTGGTGCTTCTAAATCAGTTTCTGACTAATAAATTCCTTTCAGCGCAATAAAAAATGTTGATGGAAACATGGCTAGAAAGTTAGGTTTTAAATGTTAAATTAAGTTTTTGTAATTATTAATTAGTGATTGATTGCTTTGATTTGTTTCAGATTGAGATGAAAGATTTTGCAGTGTAATGGAATCCAGTTTCAGTTCATAACTTTAACATCTGACTGCATCCATTAACATTGGTTTGGGGTCTGTACCAGAATAGTACACACAGATTGTATAACCACTCTTAAAGTTTTACAATTTAAACATGCATGTGTTTAATGTTAGCTGCTGTAACTACAGACCAGCTAAATTTTAGATTCAAGGTCATCACGGAGGTGGAGTGGGGATCCAGAATGCGCTGCACAGTGAGCCATGTGCACCTGTCTCTCTGTCGAGGACGGCCCACCGTGGGAAAAACTCAGAGCACGTCGCACCTGCCGTGATATTTTGTTGGACCCACTCAGCTGAGCAACGAGATGTTTTGCCAGCTGATGGATGAGAGCTAAATTTACATCTGCGTGCGTCGGATGAGTCAAATATGTTTTGACTTTACACGTCAAAGTTCGGCAGGGGTAACAGTTTATGGGTGTTTTTATGGAGGGGCTTCATTCTGCAATCAGAAATTTGGAAACACACTTTATAGAGGAAGAAGCTTGCTGGTGCTTTGGACAGATATGAAAACACACAAGAAACAGCATTTTAATCAGCTTTCTAGTTCACATATAAAATCTATTACATCTTAACCACAGTTTGTGTTTTCGATGCTGTTGCTGAGCAGCTGAAGGGGTTTGGCGCGCCGTGTCTGACACATCACCCACTGTCTGAACATGGATGGGACAGGGTCAGTGTCTATTTCCAGTTTGTCTGAGCTCAACAAATCACACTTTTTAAAGGAAGTCTTTAAAAGAAAAGTGAAACCAGGTGAAATGTCCAAAGGGTTTGTATTGTACATGATGTCACAGCCGGTTATCTGAACACGTCTAAAAGGGGCAATATCATGTAAAATCAACTTTTTTGAGTTTTATATCATGTTATAATGTTATATTCTCATAAAAACATGCCCAAAGCCTTGCTCTGACTCATTCATACATGTTTGAGAAAACCTGCAGCGTTTTTAGGAAGCCATGCTGAGGAGCAAAACGACAGGTGGGGACCAGAAACGCTGCTGGGACGTGTCTTTAAGCCAAACTTCCTCATGGCAGAGCGCCCCCTCCCCCAACCCTCCCCACACACCCCCATGACTCCTGCAGACTCTCAGGTGAAACTGAAAGTGAAACTTAAACTGACTGCCGGCTATCCCTACTTCTCACTCAGTGAAGCTCTTTTCAGATTAAAAATACCTTTGAGTAAATGTACTTTCAGATGCCAAGTAAACTGCATCATAGCACCCCCCCCCTCTGGGACGTGTCTTTAAGCTGAACTTCCTCATGGCAGAGCACCCCCTCCCCCACTCCACACACACCCCGCCCATGACTCCTGCAGGCTCTCAAGTCAAACTGAAAGTGAAACCTAACTGTCTGCTGAGCCTTTAACAATATTTCTCACTCAGTCAGGCTCTTCTCAGATTAAAAACACCTTTGAGGAAATGTATTTTCAGATGACAAGTAAACTGCATCAAAGCCCCCCCCCACCCCCCCGAAATGGCTAGTACAGAAGTGGAAGGTGGTTCTTAAAGAGACAGAGGGCAATTTCAAGGCTTTAGAAGAGGAAGTGATGAGAAGATAAGTTTATTTTCTATTTAAACATAAAAACAGCATTTTAATAACAGCTAAAGGTGACATGGATACTTTATTATGGTATAGTATTTAAATATATACCTGAGAAACACATAATATTGGCCCTTTAATGTGAGATCATGCAGTGGGTTTATTTGTTAAACAACTTCAATTTTGTGACTCTGCTGGCTCATTTTAATGTTTTCCTATGGCTCTGAACCTTACTATGACCCTTTCAAATATCCAACCAAAGCAGTCTTTTATGGAACACCAAGTGGAGAATACACTGTTATTCAGCTCACTACTTTTTTACAAATTTTTCCTAAATGTTAAATTTAAATATTAAATAATATACTGTATGTAAATATTAAATTCTAAATCACTGTTAACAGCTGATTTTGTTGAAAGATGATGACGTCTAACGTTGCTAATGCAGCTAATGCTGCTAACGTTGCTAATGCTGCTGAAGATGGCGTGTAAAATTTAATTTCCAAATGTATTCATTGAAAGCAGTATGGATGGTACCTGTGGTCTGGCAGTTTGAAGTGCAGCTCGGACACCAGGTGCAACTGCAAGTTTGAGGTCTTGTAGGGAAGTGTTAGCAGTGTTAGCAGCATCAGCAGTTGCTATTGTCTCTGGATGATGATGTCATAACAAGAGCCAACTGTGTTCCATTCCAAAATACTTAAAGGCAAACTTCAACATTTAGCAATTCAGAAAGCGAGCTAAATAATGTAAACGTTTTATTGACATTTTTTACATTTTATTTTACACTTGGCGCCCTGTAGTTCTTGCCTTTCTGGAAAGATTTCTTAAACACAATATATTTTATAAAGACAAAGTTGTGAATTTATACAAAATGCTAAATATCATCACTCTGTTCTCATTGAACATTAGGCCACAAATATGTCTGAATGTCACATGGATCTGGATGCAAAAATAAAAAAATGTTTAATCAGGAGTGCTTTTTCCTTAATTTTCCCAGAGTGTCATTTTCAAGCAATGCTTAATTCTGCATGATTAGACCTAAATTTTGGTTGACGGAGCCAAAAATGACCAAGAATAACAGAATTTAAAACCTGTTTCCAGACTGAGAAGAACTTAAATCAAACAAGTTTTGCTGATACAAGCAGATCTGGTATCGTCCATCACATGATCTGCATTTTAGTATTACATTCCTGGGTGCTTTCATCCCCAACACCTTTTAACGAACCCCACGTCTCGTGGAAAAACTTCCTTTCTCATATGATTCTGTCCGAACAGATCACAAACCATGAGGTGACAAAAAAGTGGGCCTTGGCATGTAAAAGGCGACGACTGTATGGGTTCTTTAAATTGACTCAAGGTCAGCAATATTTGCAGAAATCTTATAAACTACAGGTTATCACTAAAAGAGGCTGTATCTTAATTGCTCTGGTGTCGTGCCAAGACTCTCCGTGAGTCTAAAGTTGTAAATCTGTGCCAGAAGAAGAGCCAAGCCGCAAACGGGAAAAAAAGTATTGTTCTTGGCAGGGATAGATGTGACCAAATCCAAACACCCAGATGGACTCCAGCTTGGCTTCAGCTAAAACACACACACACAGAGTAAGAAAGAAGAACAGAGGTCACCTCCAGATACACACAAAATAAATCTTTTGTAACTGACTGTGACTTCTCATACACTGCAGGTTTTATGGCGCTAGTCCCACTTTTTTTCTTTTGCTGAGATCTTTATAACTTTAACGTGACCTTCATCAGTCTACAGTGTGAATATTCTAAAGAGTTGCTGGATTATTGTATTAAAAATGTTTTTAAAATTTATCCTTTATCCCTTATTACTTCTTTAG
>NW_013953872.1:28271-30181 GCF_001266775.1 Austrofundulus limnaeus
ATTAAACACATAAGGCAAATTAAGGATACATGCATTTATTTACAAATTAAATGTTAACTATGAATAAATAACATTTACCATTTTATGACAAAAATATCTCTTTAACATAAAATCTTTGAAAATACAGTCTGGCTCATGATAATTTATTGCTTTCCCAGGGATAAGCACGTGGAAGAACATGTTAGTTTAGCTCCTTGTGAGGTATATTTAAACTTGGCAGCTTCTCTTGTATAATTCTCAAGTCTTTGTGCGTTCTTCAACAGTAATACTTGCAGCAGTGTGCCTGTTAAACAAGTGTTTTAAAGATCCTCTTCTATGGGATGATTTCAGCTGATATTGTACAGCTGTTGTGTTTTAAGACAAGTCCAGTTTGTTGTTTCACCACAGTGCAGCACGTCGGGCTTCCTCTCGCTCACAGCCATCAATCTTCTCTACAAACCACCTGGTAAGAGAAATGATGCCGAAGGAATGTTAATCTGATTCCAGTTGTTGTATTTTGGCGAGTTCTTGCAAGTCCAAACCACTGCAGCAGCAACATGCTTGTCGGTCATCGTGCTTTAAAATGCAATAAGTCAAGAAACCAGCAGTTTCCAGGACAGATGGAGCACTCATTTCTGTCTGCTGCCATGAAAGGCAGGTGATCATGGAATTGCCTGCAGTGTGTTCCTTTGTTAGCAAAATATCTCCTGTGAACAAATCTGAATGAAACTCTGAAGATGGCTGCCACAGCGAATCACAAGAAGCAACATAACTCAGTCACTTTTACAGATACTGTGATAAAATTTGGTGTGGAAGTAGCTGAGAGTCATTCCCAACACATGCTTCAAGCACCAACTGATCACACAACACCTTGGTTTAAACCTTGGCATGAACACAGCAGGCGATATGTATCCCATCACGGAATGTCAGGTCTAATAAAATATATACAGTATTAACTGTATGTGTTTTCATTTCATCGTCCTCAGAACTGCTCAGTTTCTTCATGCCATGACACCAGATGTGCACATGCTCGCAAACCATTTCTCCCTCATCGACCCCTTCCTCCGCCCCTCCTACCCTCAATGTCCACGCCCAGCATTAGCCTCATGTATTCGTAAACCACGTAGGACACGCTGACGGCGGGGACGATTTTCAGCAGGTTGGGGGAGATTCCTCGATAAAGTCCAGCGATGCCCTCCTGGGTCACGATGTTGTGAAGCAACGACAGCATGGAGAGCTTAGGGGCTCCTTTTACTGACGCTGGTCGGAGAAAAGAAAACAAATGCAATGAAGACAACAAAACATTTAACAGATCAATTGTTCTCAGATCTACAGTGTCAGGACACTGACAGCTGTTTATTAGATTACTGCTCAGCACTGCAACGTCTCATGAATCACTGAATGGATTTTGATGAAACTTTTGGAAAGTAGTCACCAAGGTTATAATAGTTTTGGATTTTTCATTATAGTTTAGTTTTATTTCGTTGTGACTTTTTTTCTTTCAATTCAGTTAGTTTTAATTACTTTTTACAGTGGATTTGCTAGTTTTATTAGTTAGTATTGTATTTTTAATACTTAGTTTTAGTTTAAAGGCACAGTGTGTAGGATTTTGTCAAGTCTTTTAGCCGAAATTGAGATAATCACTAATGACAATAATAAAAAACACGTCTAATCATTGCAGACAAAGACCTTGTTTTTTATTTTTACCTTATAAAAAGCTGTTTATATCTCCATGGTCGCAGGTCGCCAAAACAGGCAGCCGCCATCTTGTCTACGAAGGTTCATGAAGGACAAACTGTGGTGGCGGCGTCAAAAACGGTTTTAGTTGTAATACTATAAATGTAAAATTTGTTGTCTGTCATTGTAGCTGGGATAATTTTACTTATTAAAGCTCATAATCTTACCACTTGAAACATCACTAGCCCTGAAGC
>NW_013953872.1:30191-37193 GCF_001266775.1 Austrofundulus limnaeus
GAGAAGAACCAGTCCAGAGGACCTATACAATTTTTTCTTTTTGATTTTTTACCTGGATTACTGAGATGCATCAGGACATAGCTGTGGCTGATTCCTAACATGTACTTCAGGTGCAATCATCTACAAATTAACACAGTTCAAGATGGTCGCCACAGCTGATCAACAGTAGCCTACACAAAATGTCCTGAGTAAATTTACAGAAATAAAAAGCAAACCCAAGCGAGGTGTTGCAACATTGTTTGAGATTGTGCATTCATTTCAAGGTTTGAGCCAAATGGCTATAATTCCTTTTCAACAAGAGATGTTTAATCTAAAATATTGCATGAAAGGCTGAGTGGGGACATGCATTTTCTTACGGGAAGCTAGATATCATCTTTTCAGGGGAAAAAATCTGTTCAGTAGAGCTGTGTATTGGCAAGAATTTGTTGATATGATACATTTCACAACACAGGGATCTCAGGGATGTTATATCCAGAGGTCTCAAGTAACTAAGTATAAATACTTTGTTACTTTACCTAAGCAGAAATTTTGGTTATTTTTACTTAAGTATTTCATTTCTATTTAAATGTTTTTGTTCCATCTTTTCATTGTTCAGAAAAAAATAAATAAATAAAAATCTATCCAGATACATGGAGCCCATGGATAGAGCTTTTATCCTTAATGGCTTTTTTAAGTGTTCATTACTTTTACTTTTATATTTAAGTAGAATTAAACCAGGACTTTTGTACTTTTACCTGAGTAAAAAGCTTAAGTTGATACTTATACTTCCAAAAAAGTATTTTTAAACCCTAGTATCTATACTTTTACTTAAGTAATGAATGTGAATACTTTATATATTACTATATAATACTTTATATCGCGATATATTGCGATACAGTGAGCAAGGCGATATATTGCCATTTTTTTCTCCAAAAGATTCTAGTTTTAAAAACCTCAACTCTTACTAAGGTTTGAGCTAGCATGATACACTCAGACTCCTCAGTGCAGACAAATGGCTGGAGGACAGCTGCCAACTAGAGGTCGGAAGCTAAAACAAGAATGAACCGCTGGAATGAAAGTTTACTTTTTAAGTCTTCATTAAAATTCGATACAGTATCATGAAATGATATATCGTGATATTTCATTGTATCAATATTTCCTTACTAACTGTTCAGGTTTGTTTCTTGAAGCTAAACACCAGATCCTTCAGTATCTACCAGCGTGAGTGAAATCATCCGAACCTTGAGCCTGCATGCGTGTGCGGATCAGAGCCAGCGGGTAACTCGCCAGCTGTCCACAGGTGCTGGAAACGGCACCGCAGCCGACTAAAACCATCACCCCCGGGTCGGCCACGCCTCTGTTCCTGTTGAGCCACGCAAACTTCAGAGTCTGTGGAGGAGAAGAGGGAGGCAGGAGTAAACAGAGAGAGGACACGCACCACAGTGTGAGCCGTCTGTCTCTGTCTGACCTCGTAGACTGCCAGGTCGATGCCAGCGTACGGGACGATACTCAGCAGGTTGGGGATGTAACCTTTGTAGAAGGCAGTGACACCTTCCCTCTGTAGGATCTGTTTGGCACAGTCCGTCATTCCTGAGTACTGACCAGTTTTTCTCAGAGTGAGACGGGTCTTTAACACCTGAACAGAAGAGAAAAGAGGCCACACAGAAACAGTATGTATTAGTTTTATGCAGAGTTGTAAAGTAACTAAGTACAAATACTTCTTTACTGTACTTAAGTAGAATTTTTGGGTATCTGTACTTTACTTGAGTAATTATTTTTCAGCCTAATTTTTACTTCTACTCCTTACATTTTTAAAAGAAGAAGTAGAAAGTCGTTACTTTTATTTTTGCTTGTTTTTATTCCAGCTTGTTATTGTAAAAAATAAATACTATCCATATACACTGCACCTCCTAAACAGAGTGAATTTAACTGTGCTTGAATGAGAAGTATAAATATATAAAACTCTGATACCGTATTAGTTTGTACACCAACAAATCATGTCACACTCCAGAAGGACATAATTATTAAAATAAAAAGACCGGATAAGGACTGTAACTATTTGTATTTCATGAATTATATTATTGCATTTGGCCGCAGCCCTCATCGATTTTCATTTTGGGGTAAAGGTTTGTGCAGCCTTGATATGTGTATATTAACTGAAACAGATTAGACTAATCAAAAAGAAAAAAATTGTAGACCAAAAGACTGTCCATTATTAAACAGAGGTGGAGGCCTCCGTTTTCAGTTGTCCCCCTCCTACAGCACAGCCATTGCCAGTATCACTCCACCCCTGTTAACAATAGGTGTTAATTAGGTGTCAACGATAGCCACGTGATGTGAGAGTCACATGGAGGCAGGGCTTAAAAGCCTGAATTTTGCCTGAAACTCTCAGACTGAAGAAGTCTCTTGGAGGAGAGACGAAACGTTTCATTAGAGAAGAACCCGTCCAGAAG
Organism: Austrofundulus limnaeus; assembly: GCF_001266775.1. NCBI lineage: Eukaryota > Metazoa > Chordata > Actinopteri > Cyprinodontiformes > Rivulidae > Austrofundulus > Austrofundulus limnaeus. The sequence continues at coordinate 32,624 of NW_013953872.1, forward strand.
ACCTATACAATTTTTTCTTTTTGATTTTTTACCTGGATTACTGAGATGCATCAGGACAGATTAGACTAATGCATCTTAAAATTAACATCAATAAATTCTTTTAATACACCATAGTTATTTCTGCAGTTTTTGGGGAGGTCACCTCCTAATAAATGTCATTACAGACAATCTAACTGCTCATTTTAAATCAATACTTTTACTTTTAATACTTAAGTACAAAAAATATCATATATTTTAATACTTTTACTCAAGTAATATTCCTAAACGAGACTTTAACTTTTACCAAAGTAATGTTTTAGTAAGATACTTGTACTTTTACTCAACTATCACTTTGTGGTACTTTATACAACACTGGTTTTATGCAATCTATCATGCGCTCTCATAGCTGCAGTCTGTACGTGTATAACCCCGACTTTACCTCCATTGGATAGACGGCAGTCTGAGCTGTTGCTCCAGCTAAAGAACCAGCAACAAACCTCTCGTGAATCCTCAGAGTTCTAGTTTCATTACTTCCACGCATCAAACACTTGATCTGTAGAGAGCATAGGGCAACAGAAAGAAAAAAAAAAGAATTTTGGTAAAACATCATCATTTATTACAGAAAAGGTGTTTCAGTTAACGAAGGCCAGACGGTGCAGATCAACATATCTTAACATTAGGATTATAATTCTATGGAAATATTTTAGCCTGACTTTTAAAAACAGAAACTAGAGGGAAGAGATGAACATGCCCCGCTGCTCTCATCTGATGTTTTGTGTTTTGTGGTCATCGTTCCATCAGTTGAAGGTATTGAAAGTCTATGATTTGGTTGATTATAGTATTTTGTCAGTTATGTATAGGGCCCGTAAAAATACATTACCTTCAAACATCCAATTACCTTTTGTTAAGAGTGAGTTGTTACAATCTGAAGGGGATAGAAATGTTTGTCAAACCGAAAGTTAGAACCAGTTTGAAGGAACGGAGTACCTCAGTCCAGGGGATTAAATTATGGAATAATCTGGAGGAAAGCATTAAAAAAGCCAGATCAATGTGTATATTTAAGAAAATGAAATATGTATGAGTATAAGGCATGAATTGTTACTCAAGAAGGAATTAAACCTTTATTGTTTTTTCTCTCTTTTTTTTGTGCGTTGTAATTTGAAGATTTTTTTTGATTGAATTTGTTTAAGAAAAAGGGGCAGAAATCATAAATTCTTTTCTTCTTCTGCTACCTTTCATTAAATTTGATTTGCTTTGTGTTGTATGTTGAATTTATGTTGTTTTGTTTTAAATGAATAAACTTTACAAATAAAATAAACCTTGGATTGGGCTTAAAAACACAAGTTGCAGATGTTCAAATATCAGAGGTTTATAGTAACTAAGTATATTTACTTTGTTACAGTCCTTACATAATGTTTTTGAGAATTTGTAATTTTACCAATCATTTTTTTAAATCATGACCTTTACTTTTACTTAGTTACTTTTAAAACCTAAAAATGAACTTTTACTTCTTTACTCTAAAGTTTAACACCTAGTTTCTTGTTATAAATTAAATCTGTCTGAACTCATCATGAAAGGAGTTGTGGTCTAAAAAAATTAAGTGCTGAATTTACTCAACTAAATCATATCAACTATTTACATTAAACCTACGTAGTAGAGTAAATTTGAGGCGATATACATATTTTATTTTAAAGAAAATGACCAATTTAATCAACTTGTTTTTGTGGAGCCTGTTTGGTTCTGTAAATTTAACAGTTTATTTGTTAGAGAGCGTGGAAAAGTACTTTTACAATTTTTGTGAACAGTTTTATGACTTTTACTAAGTATTCTCATCAGTGACATTTATTTTTACCAAAGTCATTTTCTGTTCATGTAATTTTACTTTTACTTAGTTATTTTCTTCAAGTATTTTATAGACCTCTGTCAAATATTACACTGTTTCATTAAAATCTGTCCAGTAGTTCATAAAGTACTTCAACATGGATATTGATATGAATGTTAGCAATGTTGATATTATTACTAATATTCAAGATATACAGACAGACAAATAAAAGAGAAGTATACAATGGTTGATAGATGCAAACACGCAGCAAATAAGCTCACAGCAAACAGCCGAGCATGCCACAAACACACGAATGATGCAAACTCAAAACACAAACACAAGAAAACTAATGCAACAGAAAAATGCTTCAATTACAAAACAATGACAGACAAAAACATACAATCAACAAAAAATTTGCAAAGTGAAAATGCTGCAAATACAAAGAATTATGGGAAGTCAGAAAACTCTGCAAACTCGCTGCACAAATCAAAAGTGCACCAGAGAACTAAAGGGATTCAACCAGCAACTCATATGTGACTAGACTCACAGTGAGGACGTTAAGGAAGAAAATACTACCTTTGTTCTTCTCTACAACTTTTTTCTGCATCTCATTGATTGCAGTAGTTTTTGTATTTACAGGATTTTTTTTTTTGCATTTGTTTTTGTGTGTGTGTGTGTGTGTGTGTGTGTGTTTAAGCTTATATCGTGTTTGTAGCATGTTTTGCTGTTTACTATGCATTTGCATCTGTCGGCCACTGTGGAAGTAGCTATGGTTTATCAGTGGTGGGCACCAGCCCGCTAAAGCGCAAATCCACTAATTGCGGACCTAAATATATCGTTTGCGCTTTAGCGGTCTTACTAATTTTTATAATTCATAAGCGGATTTGTGCTTTTTAAAATTAAAATGTAGTACCACTAATAACTAATTATCTACCTGTCATCATTATCTTGAACAGAAGACGGTATGGCTGTTAATGAATCACAACACACGTGATCTATCCAACAGCACCCCTCACAGATAAACACACGTATAGGAAACGTATACATCCTTGCTGACTGTTGCTCTCAGTCACAGTTCTCATTTCCCACAATGCTTTGTGTCTGCTTACATAGCAGGAAGGCAATGTTTAGTACTCCCTTTCCCAGCAAAAACAGTAAACGTTTGTAATCCATACTAAAATTTTGTATGTATTGATTTATTTTACTTTACAATCGGAGCTCCGTTTTTTAAAAAAAAAGTTTAAATGCTGGAGCTCAATACTTGACATAATTGGTCGAAGCAATCCGCCAACGGGGTTAGACAGACATCTAGTGGTCAAATGGAGCAACTACATGGAAAACTTTTATTTCCCATCAGTCTGTCATGTACCCAGAATGCATCGCTTCAGTTTTCCAATAAACAGTTTTAAAATTACTTTATTGATGCTTCTTTAATGAAAAATCTACAACAAACAAAAGAAAAAGACAAAGAAGCAGCCGAACTAGCAATCCTCAACAACTTTTTAAATTTTACCCCAGGAGCTAAAGGTCTGTTTCAGGAAATCACATCCCCAGCAATCGGCGGTTGTAGAATTAAGCTGTACAAGGGTTCATACACCACTAATTGCCAGTGTTGTGTATATATTGTACATGACTTATTGCCAGCTAGTAAGTGTCAAATTGAACTTGTGCTTAAAAATTAGCTGCTAATAGTTCTTCTATGGCATAAGCGCTTTTGAAGTTGCGGACCTAAATATTTTCATAAGCGCTTTAGAAATTGCGAAGCTAATTTTTGGGTTAGCGCTGCCCACCACTGTGTTTTATAGAAGTCAGTTTGGTGATTTCATCTGATAAAGCAAACTCCATGGTAAAATGTGTTCTTATTGTTAGAAACAAAGATGGTAAGGATTTTTTTGTCAGAATGCTAAAAGTTGAGGTATCTAAACACACGCCTGAAAGCCAGTGGGGGAAAAAGCATTTCATTCCAGTAGTCCTAACCTGTTCATAAGCTGTGAACTTGACAGCGGTCTCAGGAGCAATTTTTAGAACGTTCATTCCATTTCCCCTCCACAGCGACCACGGTCCTCCTTCTTTCAACATGTACTGAAAACCACTCAGGAAATTTCCTTTAAAATCAGAGGAGCCATGGACCTGGCAGAGCACAACAAGAAAAGAGCCACAAAAATGGACTGAACCTTTGCTATAATCCATGAAGCAAAGCAGGGAAACCTGAAAGGAGAGAAAATCAAACGCTCACAGGCTGACCTGTCGGAAGACTTTGAGCCGGTCTAATGGGGCGGTTCCAGTTCGTGATACGGATCCAGCCACAGCTCCGGCCATCAGCTGCCGCCACACAAAACCAGATTTCTTCTCCTCTTCAGAAAAATCATCTGGGACCATCAGCTGTTCGCCTGTATCCAACATCTACTGAAACCACAATGATCAGAATAAATCTAAAAAAAATGAAGAGTAATGTGTTTTTTAAAGGGGCAATATCATGTAAAATCAACTTTTTTGAGTTTTATATCATGTTATGTTATACTCTCATAAAAAACATGTCCAAAGCCTTGCTTTGACTCATTCATGCATGTTTGAGAAATCCTGCAGTGTTTTTATGAAGCCATGCTGAGGAGCAAAACGACAGGTGGGGAACAGAAACGCCCCTGGGACGTGTCTTTAAGCCGAACTTCCTCATGGCGGAGCACGCCCCCCCTCTCCACACGCCCCGCCCATGACTCCTGCAGGCTCTCGGGTGAAAGTGAAAGTGAAACCTAACTGTCTGCTGAGCTC
>NW_013953872.1:37203-41016 GCF_001266775.1 Austrofundulus limnaeus
GCTCTTTTCAGATTCAAAATACCTTTGAGGAAATGTATTTTCAGATGCCAAGTAAACTGCATCACAGCGCACATAGCCCTCCCACCCAACGCCGACTGAACGGGACAGAAGCAGAAGGTGGTTCTTAAAGAGACAGAGGCCAATTTCAAGTTGTTTAGAAGAGGAAGTGATGAGAAGATAAGTTTATTTTCTATTTAAACATTAAAACAGCATTTTAATAACAACTAAAGGTGACATATATACTTTATTATGGTATAGTATTTAAATTAATGCCTGAGAAACACATAATATTGGCCCTTTAAATGTCAGTGGGATTTTTTATTTTACATTTTGAGTCTCACAATGCTGCTTTTGTTCAAGTAGTACGCTTCAACATGTGAGAACTTACAAATGAACGCTTCCAGTAGTGTGCTATGTCCTCCATGTTAGTGAGTGGGTTCAACAGGAAGTGGTCTCTCCACTCATTCCAGTTCACTGTCATGGTGCCGTCCTTATCCATACTGCACAGAGAGAAAATCAACTAGACACCGCAAAGCAGTAACATAGTGACCCCCGCACGCACAAATGCACCAGAACTCAGAAGTCTTTATTCCTAATAAATGTCATGCTACTAGGTGCATCCCAAAATTGTAGTGGTTTGGGTGGGGGGTCTTTTTTTGGGTTGGGGGGTGTGGGTGGTGTTTTGGACCTGATGGATAGCCCCTCATCAGAGCTAAACAACAGAAGAAATCTGAAGCTTCTATGTTGAACAGTTTCTGAGTTATGACCATTTTTGCATGTCCTGACACCCCTTCTTTGAAAGGAGCCCCCTCCTCAAATATGGGGTTTATTGTAAAACCGTTGGCTGATGCAGTGTAGGTCGGACTCTTCTACAGTCCTGCCAAATTTCATGTTGATTGGTGCAGCTGTTTTTGTGCTACAGTTGACCAAAAATCACTGAAAAAAAAAACAGTAAAGGTAAAGTAAAGGTAAAGGTGCTTTATTTGTCATCAGTGTATGTTTCCACACAATGACGAAATTGTGCTCTGCATTTAACCCATCCACACCCAAGTGGAGCAGCGGGCAGCCATGTGAGGCGCCCGGGGAGCAGTTAGGGTTAGGTGTCTTGCTCAAGGACACCACGACATGTGGGTATGGTGGGGAGTCGAACCTAAGACTTTCGGGTTCCAAGCCGGCTGCTCTACCACTACACCACAGCCGCCCCCACAGTACGAAAACAATATGACTCCCGCTTACGCTTCGCGTGCGGGAGTCATAACAAATACACAATAAAAGATATTGAATCAGTTTTCTCCTCAACATCATTATTCCTGCATGAATTCCTGCTGGAGGTTCCTCAGGCTGCACCAGAAGTGCTACAGCCAGATGCTGCTGTTTGCATTAGCAAACAACTACAGAATAACCATATGTAAAAATGACAGCGATATTAATTTAAAAACATTTTCATGAACAGGTACAAGACCTTTGAGTTTAGAATTATTTTCAGTCAGCAGTAACTTTATTCTTGACTTTGCTCAAACATTAGCTCATCATTCCTGTCAAAATGAGGTTGTTCATAAAGTGATCTACACCAAGAATAATAATAACTGTTTATGACATTTTGACCAAGCCTCTAATCAGAAACAAACTAGAGAAATTACATTGTCTGATAAATAAATACACAAATAAAAATGACTGTGATGAAAAGGCAGAAACTGGGTTGTTAAAGCTAAAAGAAGCAACACATTAATTAAATGTATTAAAAGGTTAGCTTAAAACTAAATTTGGCAAAGGGCTAAGTAAAAGCTAAAGGTAACAAAACAATAGCTAGATCCAAAGCAAAGGGCTAGCTAAAAGTAGTAAAAATGCCAGCTAAAAGCAAGAACAAGTGAGCTTAAAGTTAAAAAAAATCAAAATAAGTAAAAGGTTAAAAAGTGAAGTCGCAAAAGAGTAGCTAAAATCTAAAAATAGTATAAGAACAAAACAGAAAACGCATAAAAGACGCAAAATCTCCTGAATTAGCTGAATGTTGAAAGACAGGAATTATTTCAATAACACAAATATTTAGACGTTAGACCACAAAATGTTAAAAAGTAAAACAATGGTGAATGATGATTCAGCATCTCTATAACAGAAAGCTGATGACACTGTTCGTATTGAGACAGAAACACTTATAAGCAGCTTTATTTAGTTAAATGCAAAAGAAATAAAGTGAAATCTATTTTAGTTTCAGCTGAACTCAAAGCAACAAAGCTGCCATCTAAAACTGCTGACTGATTAGAAGTGTGTCCTGGAACAGAACCCTGTGGGGACAGAGTGGATTACAGACCTTAGTAAAATCCTGGTTGCATCCTCTAAGCTAATATTCACACCAATGGTGCGCAGGCAGTCCTGGATCTCTGCTGCATCTATTCTACCTGCAAACATCCAACATCCACACACACTAAGGACAAAGCAAATCAGAACGGCATGAGATACCAGTGGTGTTTATTATTCAGCTGACACATACCATCGTTGTTCCTGTCCAGATGACCAAACATCAGTTTAAGCTCTTTTTCATGATTACTGAGATATTGGATGAATTCCTCAAAGTCCAACACTCCATCCTGGTTGGTGTCTCCAGCCTCCACAATCTGACAAATATAAGAAAAAAGCAGTGAAAAAACAGCTCAAGACATTCAGACAGGGACTATCAACTAAAACTGCAACTTAGTGTTCAGCCTTTACTTTTCTCTTGATAAAAAAATCTTTACTAAACATATTAACAACATTAAAGGCCTTCAAGGAATGAATACCACCCACCGCCTTTCATGCAAAAGTTTTAAACTAATATTATCTTGTACTGACAAATACAAATGTTTTGGCCCCTTTGGCCAAACCTCAGGCAAAAATGCATTAATTATAAACAATCTTGTGAAATATTGAGAGACATCCCACCCAGAGAACATGTTGCAGAAGTCCAAAAGAAAAAATCAGTAGGTCTTCTGGATGGGTTCATCTTTAGTGAAACATTTCGTTTCTCCTCCATGAGACTTCTTCAGTCTGACGAGTTTCACGTGAACTCAGCCTTATAAGAACTGCCTCCACATTGACAAAGTCACATGCAAAAGGAAATAGAGCTAATCAAGCCTATTGTTAGTCGATGGCCGTCTTTTGCATGTGACTAACCTGTTTGTCCATGTGGAAGCAGTGCTTATAAGGCTGAGTTCACCTGAAACTCATCAGACTGAAGAAGTCTCTTAGAGGAGAGACGAAACGTTTCACTAAAGAAGAACCATCCAGAGGACCTACTTATTGTTTTTTTTTTCTACCTGGATTACTGAGATGCATCAGGACATGTTGCAGAAGACTCTCAGCTGCTATCACATCAAACCTCAACCTAATATCTACAGTCCTGATGCATCTCAGTAATCCAGGTAAAAAACCAAAAAGAAAAAAAAAATTGTATAGGTCCTCTGGACGGGTTCTTCTCTAATGAAACGTTTCGTCTCTCCTCCAAGAGACTTCTTCAGTCTGAGAGTTTCAGGCAAAATTCAGGCTTTTAAGCCCAGCGTCCAGGTGACTGATACTAACATTACATGGCTATTGTTGACACCTAATTAACACCTATTGTTAACAGGGGGTGGAGTGATACTGGCAATAGCAGCGCTGTAGGAGGGGGACAACTGAAAACAGAGGCCTCCACCTCTGTTTAATGATGGACAGTCTTTTTTTTTTCTTTCTAATATCTACAGAACTGGCTGAATTTAAGCCATTTTTGGCTATCTTGAATTTGATTGACTCCAAATGTTTATCGGTGAAAAATATACATTTAACAATTGCTTTCTGTAAGTC
>NW_013953872.1:44196-46590 GCF_001266775.1 Austrofundulus limnaeus
GATCTCTGCTACTGTTATTTTGTGGGTCAAAAGCTGAAAAGTTTTGGAACCAGCGCACTTGGGTTCCCAAAGTTGGGCTTGGAACCCAATTATGGGTCATGAAGCACCTTGGATAATCTCCAGAAATCAATTTAAAGGGTCATAAAATAATTGCTGATGTAATATTTTCCTTATAACTATTGCAAAAACACAAAATAAGTATTTATATTTGTGTACAAGCTGTTTAGATTGTCAAAAAGCCTGTGTTTTTAGGGTTATTAACAGTTTGTGTACTCAGAACTGTAATATTTGGGGTCACAAGTTTTTTCCATGGATATTTTGTAGGTCAGAAGATAAAAAGTTTGGGAACCACTGATCTAAAGGTATGTTGTTTTTATGATGACACACTTAATAAGCAAAGGGATAAGCTTGATGGAATCTAAAATAATCTGTTTCTCTAATCTGATTTGTATGTAAGTAAATATGTAACTTTCATGTAAAGTTTCATTTAAAACAATAAAATTGTATTTTTGAGTATTTGTTTGGGTGTTTCACCTGCACACACAGAGGTGTATAAACATAAACAAATGTTTTTATTGGTAAATGCTTTGACTGAAGTTTGTTGGTTTAATTACTCAACAGGCACATGTTTCTCTGCTCATGTTTATCAGGAGATATAATCTAAAACTAAACACTTTCAACAGGCAACTAAATAACAACAAATGTAATCTCACGGTGCAGGCTGAACCCTGATAATAATCTTGTTTAATCTCATCCTCACACATTAATGGAAGCTGTTTCAGTCCAATAATAAAGCAGAAGAGGATAATTTGCACTCACAGTATTGATCTGCAGACTGGACCGCGAGGAGAAACCAGCCGGGCCCGTCCCCGGACCTGGACGCACGGACTTTCCGAGGGTCACCAGCGGTTCGGAAGATCCGAAAGGCTCCAGCTGCTTGGGAGTTCCTCCCAACCAGGAAGTGAAGGGGGAAAAATGGAGACAGAGTATGGAAGGCCCTCAGTGCCAACGACACGTGATTTGTCATGTACAGCACATGTTGTTTACGCGTTTATTTTTCACAGTATTTAAAGCACAAATAATACTTTTTTCCTAGCCACTTCAGTAGAAAACAGAACTGAATATTAGTTTCTTCATGATCAGTGACNAGATTAACCTTCAGGGTGGATATAGCTCGCTAGCAGCCTCGCACCGAGGACCTATCCACGTCATCATTTACCCAGAATGCTTTGTGTGCAAATAAAATGGCTACATCCGTGTTAAAATATATTTTTAAAAATTTACAAAACTAAACATCCTACAGTATTTTTACAGTCTTTATTTTACAGTTAAAATATGTGTTTATTAAATAAAGTCTAATGTTACAACTAATCGTGGATCTGTTATAAAATGAAGGTTTTAACTGACAGAAGCTCAACAGATTCTTTGAACTCAGTCAGGTTGAACAGATTAAAATAAGACTGTGTTTTATGAATGATAAAAATAAACTCGTACAGTAAAGACTTTAAGCCTGTCCTGTGCTTCAGTCTTTATTTACCTGAGACATCCTCCTCCAGTGAGCCAGCTCTGCCTCCAGACGCAGGACTTCTGAGGACAGCCTGTTGATTTCTTGTTGTGACCAAAGAACATCACTGATGTCGATGTCATCACTGTGAAGGTGAGAGCCTGAGGCGTGGCTCAGGAAGGCAGAGGACACAGACGAGGTGGAGGTCAGGGAAGACGTGCTGACAGGCAGAACTGCAGGAGAAGAAGAGGCAGACTGGGCCGACTGCTGGAACTTCTGCACCTCTTCTTGGAGTCCACTCTGCCGAGCTTTGAGATGACTGATCTCCACCTGTTGGACCCAAACAAAGCCAGCAGTGATGTCAGCTTCATGTCTACCAGCTGCTGGACTGGTCCATGCTGCTGTGGGACCTAAATGTGAAGTACATACATCTTTCTGCTGTAGCAGACTTCTGTACTCTGCAGACTGTTGTTTATTCTGGATCTCTGCTGCCTCCAACTTCTCCTCCAGTTCTGCATAAAGCCTCTTCAGTCTGTCGCACTGAGGAGACAGGAGTCATACTCAGGAAAAACCTCATGTATACAGGCCTACTGATACATATCACAGGTCAAAATTAATTCAAAGTAATGTTGGAATAATCTGTCATTTTATTTTCTATTAAAGGGATAGTCTGGACTTTTTTAATGTACCGTATTTTTCGGACTATAAGACGCGACTTTTTTCCTGAACTTTGAACCATGCAGCTTATAGTCCGGTGTGGCTTATACATGGATTTTTTTCTTCAGCCACCAGGGGGCTCTTATGCTCCATTTGCTTCAACCACTCGCTTCAAAAAAAGAAAGAAAAAAAGAAAAAAGAAAAAAGTGATCGCTTCCAGAGCCGACTGTTGT
>NW_013953872.1:47590-49294 GCF_001266775.1 Austrofundulus limnaeus
AAATAAGTATTTATACTTGTGTACAAGCTGTTTAGATTGCCGAAAAAGCCTGTGTTTTTAGGGTTATTAATGAAGTTTGTGTACTCAGACCAGTAATATTTGGGGTCACAAGTTTTTGCCATGAATATTTTGTGGGTCAGAAGATAAAAAGTTTGAAAACCACTGAGTTAGACTATAGGCCAGTACAGTTCTGCACAGGTTAAAGTACTTTCAGATTGCAAAGAAATGTAAAATTAGATATTTGTTGCCACTTTAAGTCAATCAGTGCATTACTTTTAGTGTAACAGCAACACATTATGGTTAAATTATTATTATTATGTTTGGAAGCTTGAATACATGAATAAACCATTACACAGTCAGAGCTAAGTGAAGTTATTGATTGTGATTTTAATTTTAAGATCTTTCTGTCCTAACCTAAACAGCAGCCTGAACTTACTCCGTTTTATTTTGAAAGGTTTTTGCGACAGAAAATGAATATTTGTATTTTTCCATTAGAATCTTTAGCTTTTATTCTTCACTTTTTATTGATTCAAGTTGTTTTTATCAGTTGTTTTGTGAGCTAAATTGTTTTTTTTTTTTTTGGCCTTTTATCTTTAATTTAAAGATCTGCTGTTGTTGTATCAAACTTGCAGACCTCTCAGGCATTCTGGTTCTGTTCTGCATCCCCAAAACCAGAACCAAACATGGAGAAGATGAGTTCAGCTTCTGTGCATCACAAATCTGAACAAAGTCCCAGAAAAGTGTAAAACAGCTGAAACTCTGAGTTCCTTTAACCAAGAGTGAAAACCCACCTGTTGCTTATGAAACATTAATCAACATTTTGATGTGTAACAATGACACCTGACAAACTGTGTGTATTTTTGTGGTTTTATGATGTAAAGCACTTTGAACTGCCTTGTTGCTTAAATGTGCTACACAAATAAACTTGATTGATTGATTGATTGATTGATTGTCACATTGGTGTATTTTTATTATTGTTACCTTTTATTTAACCAAGATAATCTAATTCAAATCACTGATAATTGTTTTAAGGGTGGCCTGGGCTGAAGGCAGCCTAACATGCATGTTTTTGGTCTTTGGGAGGAAACCCATTCAAACATGAGGAGAAGACTTTACACAGAAAGACCTCAGGTCCAAACCAGGGATCCAGCACAGAACCAGTGAGGAACCAGTGCTAACCACTGATCCTAAACCATTACCAGCAAAGCCAAACGTCAAGCATGAAATGACACGTGGAACAGCCATTTTCATGTCTGAGTTAAAGAAACATCAGAACCAGTTATAGTCTCTGTAATGTCTTACTGGAGTTTTGCTGAATCAAGCTAAGTGAAGAAAGTCCAGCTCTGTTGAACTTGCTTCATAGTACTTTTTACTGCTCAACAACAATCAACACAAATCAACCAACACATGCAAAAAGTAAAGTTAGCAACAGTAACAATGATTCTGCAGTTGTTTAATTTCAGATTCTTCTCCTCCCTACAGTGATACAGAGTTATTTACCTCAGGTGGGGGGTTAAGAATCTGGGTGTCTTGTTCACTAGTGATTGCAGGATGAAGTGGGATATGGAGGGGTACACAGAACAGGGGTACACAGAACAGGGGTACACAGAACAGGGGTACACAGAACAGGGGTACACAGAACAGGGGTACACAGAACGGGGTACACAGAACAGGGGTAGACAGAACAGGGGTACACAGAACGGG
>NW_013953872.1:50294-52014 GCF_001266775.1 Austrofundulus limnaeus
GAACAGGGGTACACAGAACAGGGGTACACAGAACAGGGGTACACAGAACGGGGTACACAGAACGGGGGTACACAGAACAGGGGTACACAGAACAGGGGTACACAGAACAGGGGTAGACAGAACAGGGGTACACAGAACAGGGGTACACAGAACAGGGGTAGACATAAGGATATTTTTCAAGTTGTCCAGCAGACAACCTGTTGACAAGACCTGGTTGTCCGCAAAACATTTTGACTGTCCAAAATAATCTCAAGAAAAATGTAATTTAACAAGTATATTGATCTATAGAAAGAGTTTATTATATATAATTGTTCTCAGTCAGCCAGGTTGACAGGATCTACGTGAATAAAAACTTCCTCATTCTCTTCCTTCTTTGAAATAGAGTTCAACATTCATAAGCTTCTTTCTGCTCATAGGTCAAACATTTTCACTTAAATAGGAGTATACTGTGTACATGACCTTATTAAAAGTTACAGTTTAGTGTTCTGTTTGGTTTTACCAAGTTTTTTCTCCCTTTCATTTTTACAAATGATGAACACCCACGGCAGAGAACTTTAATCAAGGTCTTTTGTTCTTGGTTGTCCACCAGACAACCAGGAGACAGGATCTGGTTGTCTGAAATGAAAACAGGTTGTCTCGGACAACTTAAACAATGGTTATGTCTACCCCTGCAGAACCATTGTTTAGTTTATACATCATCTCTGATTGGGGAATGCCTCGGTATTCTCCAGGAGGAGCTGGAAAGTGTTGATGGAGAGAGGGTCCTGTCTGGACCTGTTCCTTTTATGACCCGACTACAGATAAGCAGTTAATAAAGATTAAAGATAGCCTCCACAGGATATAGGACAGTGATATTAACAAAAACAAATATGACTGTATATCAGTCTGTTTTAAAGATATTGAGCTCAAATTTGACTTGGTAGTAGCAGTAATCCACTGACTCCCAACAATAAAAACTTTACAAGATTGTAAATGTCATATTCCAGTTTGACCACAGCACCTATAATATTTATATTTTATTTTAAATAACTCTGGGATGAAAGGCAGCAGGTTATATGCATTTCCTTCAAGGAATGCTAGGTCACTGATTAAACCTTTCACTGTCATTTTCCAGAGAAGGTAATCGAGAAGAGAGGAGGGATAATGAAGGTAGGAGCTGGGGGATGAAAACAATATTTGTGAACAGGAGTTTTATCTTTTCATACTCATCCACTCATGGAAAGTACCAAAAACGTAATACTTTTCCAGACTTGTCAAGGCTGTGTAGTGGTGATACAAACATAGACTTTAGCTGTTTGGCTGGAGCTGTGAGTTGGAAATCTGTGGCCAAAGTTCTTCATTAGTCAATATTTTATCAGTTTGTTTTGGACTGAGGACATTGTTAGTTTTATGGGTCAAATCTGATGAGATCTTCCAGTAGCAGATATAAGATATTTATTTTAGAAAACCTGAACTAGGAACCATTGTCTCTGATTGTCTGAGCTAAGAAACCTCCAGGAATGCCTGGAAACAAACCTATGATAACGGTCTAATATAAGTATTTAAACAGGCTGATTTTAAGTTTGAAAAACTCCTTAACCAGTTGAATTCTTAGATGTTCATGTTTTGTTTAAAACTACATTTATTTTTATCCATAACGTGTTATTTTTTCTATTTTTATTTATTTTTTTTTTTGTCTCTTCCAGAAGAAAGTGCACCTGGACCAGTCCTGGACCAGTTC
>NW_013953872.1:60097-61286 GCF_001266775.1 Austrofundulus limnaeus
ACTGGTCCCAGTCTGACCACCCCTGTGTGAGTACTGGTCCCAGTCTGACCACCCCTGTGTGAGTACTGGTCCCAGTCTGACCACCCCTGTGTGAGTAATGGTCCCAGTGGTCCCAGTCTGACCAGCACGTGTCTCAGGAGTATTTTAATGATTTCTCTAAGTGTTTATAAAGTTTTATTAATGAAAGTCAGTAAGTTTAAAGGCCGGCATGAACAGGTGTGCAGGACAGGTAAAAACATGAACAGGTGTGCAGGACAGGTAAAAACATGAACAGGTGTGCAGGACAGGTAAAAACATGAACAGGTGTGCAGGACAGGTAAAAACATGAACAGGTGTGCAGGACAGGTAAAAACCAGTCTGACCAACAGGTAAGAACATCAGAGACAACTCACCTCCCACTTCCTCCACACCTTCCAGTAACATGTCTTTGGTAAAGGTGGAGATCTGACCGGTGAAACTGGACAAGCTCCCGCTGACCTGACCCAGAGACTGGCCCAGGCCAGAACCCAGTCCACCCAGCCACGARGACATGTCCACAACCGGTCAACACAACAACAACACGAAGCTAACCGCGGACAGTAAAGCTAACTTGGTTTGGAGCTAAACTACAACACGGTCAGTCCGGTCCGGTRCGGTRCGGTCCAACCCTCCATAACACGTCTAAAGGTACATTTTACCGTCACTGACGTGTTTTACTGAGTCAAACACTGAGCAACAAACCGACAACAGCAGCCGCTCCCAGCACACAATGTAACACAACAACCTGTGTGTGTGTGTGTCCGTCCGACACGTCAGGCTGTAGTGTGACTGTAGTCACAGCTGGCCACAGTCCGTCCTGCTGTTACAGCTGTGTTCAGTCAGAGAAGTGCCACCTCGACTCTAGCCATTATCTTCTCCTCTTCCTGACAGCTGTGACGTCAGCCGGAAGTCCGCCGCGGTGCATTGTGGGATACTGGAGGACCAACAAGCTGTCCCTGTTTATACCTGTGTACCTGTTTTTACCTCTGTTTGTTTACCTCTGTTTACCTGTTTACCTCTGTTTGTTTACCTTCTGTTTACCTGTTTACCTCTGTTTGTTTACCTTCTGTTTACCTGTTTACCTCTGTTTGTTTACCTTCTGTTTATTTACCTTCTGTTTACCTGTTTACCTCTGTTTGTTTACCTTCTGTTTACCTGTTTACCTCTGTTT
>NW_013953872.1:61482-62717 GCF_001266775.1 Austrofundulus limnaeus
ACATTATATTATAAAACACAATAAAGATAATTGTGGTCAGAGGTGTTTTTAGATGAAGTGGAGAAAATGGAGTCCTGAGGGAAACCAGTGCCACTCTGGTTTTTACAGCAGCTTGAGATGTGGATTAAAAAACTGTGTTCTTCATCAGTCTGGTTCCAGCTGTCTTTTATTAATGTGGCCTGATCAGATTTGCAGGTTGGAGATTAGTCACTGACCAGTTTCTTTAATTAACAACAGATAATTTCAAACGAATTGAGATCCAGACTTTTAGGCCACAATATTTACATTACGTCTTTCATCTGTTTGTCCTGTAGCAACATGCATCAACACTGAAAGATGACGTCATCATCAACAAATATCCTGTCTAATTATGGGCGGCTGTGGTGTAGTGGTYGAGCAGCCYGCTTGGGGCCCAAAAGTCTCAGGTTCAACTCCCCGCCATGCCCACATGTTGTGGTGTCCTTGAGCAAGACACCTAACCCTAACTGCCCCGGGCGCCTCACATGGCTGCCCGCTGCTCCACCTGGGTGTGGATGGGTTAAATACAGAGCACAAACTGCATCACTGTGTGGAAACATACACTGATGACCAATAAAGCACCTTTACATTTAAAATATGGTATAAGAAGTGTCCAAAACCCCATTATAGTTTTATAATTAATGAAGAGTAATGACTGCTGTCTGCCTGCAGGCTCACATCATCAATGACTCGAAACAAAATTAGTTTTCTTCAGGAAGTTATCTGAGTTAATTTATGTTTGAATTTATTGCTCCTAAATTATTTTTCTATCTGGAGATGTRTTACAGCCTTATTTCTGTATGGAAGCAGAGAGCAGCTGTTTTCAGCATTTTCCCCATGGATGATGTCGTTGTTACTTGGTGATAAATCTTATACCATTAGAGAGCCTGTTAATCTAATGTTTTAACTGGAGCCACATTAGTAAGGAACATGCATCTGTGGGGTGAGCAGTAGAGCTGAGTGTGTGGGTTGTGTGTATGAAAAATGTCTGAAATCTTCTCTGCCATCATTTTATTTTGCTGTGAACACTTGTTAGAGCTTCTGTACCTCCAGGTGCTGCCAACCAGGTGCTGCCAACCTGGTGCTTTATTTTATTTTATTTACCGTTATTTTACCAGGCAAATCCCATTGAGATCTCAGATCTCTTTTTCAAGAGCGGCCTGGGCCTGAAGGCAACCTATTGTACATGTTTTTGTGTTGTGGGGGAAACCGGAGTA
>NW_013953872.1:63407-64846 GCF_001266775.1 Austrofundulus limnaeus
ATATTATTCAACTATTACATTACTTTAATAATTATTAAATATTTAGTTATATTAATATTATTAAGCATTATCCAAACATTAATTCAAGTATTAATCATTTTCATCATTGCCTTGCTGCATAAACACCATCCATCCATTCACTTCCCTCATGTTGTCCTGTCTGCATCAGGAGGACGTGGAGCCTGTCTCATGTCCAGCAGTGACTGAGAGACAGGAGACACTTTGGACAGGTCTCCAGTCCATCACAGGYACACAAACATTCTCACTCTTACTGGGAACCATTTAAAGTTATATATTAACCTAACATGCATGTTTTCCATCTGGTTTAAACTTCTACAGCATCTCATCAAGTCCACACAGACTCCAAAGCTCTTCACACTTCACACAGTGATGGTGATAAACTGCCCTGCAGACAAACCAGAACACTTGGAGAAAACCCACATGTGCACACGGAGAACATGTAAACTGCACACAGAAGGGCTGGAAGAGAAATTAAAATGAGTTTTTTTTTAATCAAACGTTGCCAGATGTTGTCCCAAGATGTGGTAAACATGTTGAAAACATGACAGTCCCACCCCGCTGCTTCACAGATGATTGGTTAATAATAAAACAAGAGGAAAATCCAAACCTGCACCTGATCTTCAGAAAACTGAATGTTTTTTTCTTTGTAAACCTGTCAAACATCAGTGCTATTCATCCTGAAGAGACAGGTGTGTCAGAACATTTATCTGAAATACTGATTGTACACTTTGAACTTAGAGCACTACATGTTAAAAACAAGGAGAATTAAACTACGGTCTGTATTAATTACCTTCTAGTATCATGTGATAATCTGATGCTTTGGGTCTTAATTATGTAGAAATACTGTGCCGTATGTGACACCCTACTGAAGCTCTTTATTAAAAGATTGTTTTTACATGGTGTTAAATATCGTTTCTCAAAGAACAGAACTGGGAGCATATGATGAAAAGCAAGAGCATTTCTGAATATTCATTCACCAACACATCATATCACTCTGTAYTTACATTAAAACTTAAAGTCAGCCATTAATCCTCAACTGGACACCAAAATACATTTAAAGAAATATCTTCAGTTTATAATTTATCTGTGCAAAACAGGGAGAAGTCCGGTCCCAGAGCCCATATTCCAGCAGCTTCCTCACACTGTAGGAAAAACAACTTCTTCATCTCGAAGCCTTCTATCTTCCATCAGGTCGGCCGTGCATTTCAGGTGTGTAAGTCAGAAGAACAATCATGACCCACAGGTGCAGGACCACCTAAGGACAAATTTAAAACACAAACAGATGAATGAAAGATTTTACTGACCAATCACCATGTAGTTTTCTGAAATAAACCCTCACCATGTAGAGAATAACACTTAAATAAACCCTCACCATGTAGAGAATAACACTTAAATAAACCCTCACCATGTAGAGAATA
>NW_013953872.1:65846-66172 GCF_001266775.1 Austrofundulus limnaeus
AAACCCTCACCATGTAGAGAATAACACTTAAACCCTCACCATGTAGAGAATAACACTTAAATAAACCCTCACCATGTAGAGAATAACACTTAAATAAACCCTCACCATGTAGAGAATAACACTTAAATAAACCCTCACCATGTAGAGAATAACACTTAAACAAACCCTCACCATGTAGAGAATAACATTTAAAACAAACCCTCACCATGTAGAGAATAACACTTAAATAAACCCTCACCATGTAGAGAATAACATTTAAAACAAACCCTCACCATGTAGAGAATAACACTTAAATAAACCCTCACCATGTAGAGAATAACATTTAA
>NW_013953873.1:0-726 GCF_001266775.1 Austrofundulus limnaeus
GTTTACAATTCTGTTTTTTTTTTATTTTTACCGAAATGTACATGTATAAAATAAAACCTCCTTTTCAAATCATTTTAAAGTGTTTTTTTATTCTCAGTGAAAACTATAAGCATCGAGTTACTTTCCATTTTTAATCCAGTTTAACACGTTTAAGAAAAAGACTAGTTTGTGTCTCAGTAGAACCATAAAGTCACAGGAAAGACCTAAAAAAAAAACAACAAATATTAGAAAACAGCTGTTTCAGTCTAATCCCTCCTGAAGCCTGGGAACATCAGATAGGAAGTTAAAACTCTGAATGTGTTGGAGACGTACAGTAACATGAAAGCACCTCAGACAGGATCTGTAACATGTTAAAGTTACACACATGACGTGTAAACGTAAAGTTTACAGTTTTTTTTCACATTTTCTTCAGAGCCTTGACCGTTTCCTCGATGGCCTCTCTGGGCTCGTTGGGCGGAGGAATCTTCAGGTCGGTCGGCTCGACGCCCCAGACCTCGGTGGCGTATTCGGCAATGGTTCTGTCGCTGGAGAACTTCCCTGTGGCAGCAATGTTCCTGATCACCATCTTGGTCCACTCCACTTGGTTCTGTTACAGAAAAACAAACACATTTTAAACTAGAAGCACTCAGAGAGTGCACACCTCTGCCAAGACCAATTTCCTCCATCCTGTAAGAGTTAATACACAAAAGCAGAGATGGAAACACATCTGCTGAATAAGTTCTGACG
>NW_013953873.1:6091-6500 GCF_001266775.1 Austrofundulus limnaeus
GGGTGGATATTTACAGGTAGTTTTTTATTCTTCCTAAACTTTATTTAGCTCAGCCAGCATTGACAACGCTCTGCGGGTGACGTAAACGGCTCTGCGACACGACGAGGGACGCATAAATCGTGCGACACAACAAATCGATAATGAAATTCACTTCCAACACTTTTAATAATCGATTTTTATCAATTTTATCGATTCATTGTTGCAGCCCTATTGGGGAGACAAATTCTGGACCGCCCTACCTGAATCAGGACAGTTGGCAGGTGTTTCTAGGCTGGACTACTGTAGTTTATTATCTGGGTGTTTAAAAAACCTAAAGTTTCCAGTTTTCTCCTAACATACAAAGCTCTCAACAACCAAGCTCCATCATAAATTAAACTTCTTATTGTTCCATACTTTCCTAACAGAGCAC